>NC_090649.1:385659223-385686723 GCF_040937935.1 Hyperolius riggenbachi | reverse complement strand
CCTCCAGGCCGCAGGATGGCGCTATCCTACAGAAGCATGGGGGGCAAAAGAACAAGGCCCTTTAAAAACAGCACCACACATGTACAGTAATGAAAAGATATATGCAATTTATTAGTACAATAACATCACTATACACATAAAAGCAATTAAAACATATATGCCACCTGTGTAATAAATGACCATGAAATAGCAGTGCTCAATGAATCCATATGTATATATTTGTCATAGATCAACCTCAGGGGTGCTCACATAAGAGCCACCCGCTGGGTATGAACCCGGGTTCAATTGTTAACCAGTATACTAGTAATAAAGTGCAATGCTGTCCTAATGACAGTAACTCCCAATACAGTGCTAAATGCTATCAATATGATGCAATAATTCAAAACGATGCAATATGATCAAACAATCTTCAGTGAATACACAATACCAGTGAAGCTGAAACACATATAACAAAAGTGACTATGATACTGCATACTGGACAGGAACCACGGAGGACACATGTACAATATACTTATCCGGATGAGAGCGCAACATCAGGCTGGCAAGAGGAAGAAGGACCCCAGGCGGATGTCTCCACCGGTTCCGCGGCTATTATGCCGCTTTATCAAGAGCTGGGGAATCTCCATTGATCCTAGCACACACATTAATAGTGTTGCAGAGAGATTCCTTTCTTGTGCTATCCTACAGAAGGGAAAATCATTTTCTTCAAGGAACCCAGCAACTGGCATAACAGGAAAAAATGGACTGTCACCTGGAGAGCCCCGGGGAAAGCCACAGAGGAGCCCGTCTCCCAGAACTGGTCCAGTGGGACCGTGCTGGAGATGTCATGCCTGGGGACACACCAGGGCCCAGTGCCCCATGCCAGAGGAACCTATGCAGTGTGGAATGCTCCGGAAGCTCTCCTTTTCTCAAGTTTGCACTGCCTGCCCCATACTTACTGAGGGGCAATTTGAGTGTCAAATATCAGTCAACCAAGTACCTGTGTGGGCCCTTTTGGACTCGGGAAGCATGGTAACCCTGGTACGGGCCAGTGTGCTTGGTGATGTTGCATCGACTGACACCAAAACCATCCGTGTGGCGTGCATTCATGGGGACACCCATGACTATCCAGTGGTGGCTGTGTCGATCACCACTGCTCAGGGCACCATAAAACATGAGGTCGGAGTGGTAAGAAACTTGTTACACCCTGTGATTGTGGGACGGGACTTCCCTGTGTTTTGGGAACTGTGGGAGAATGAAAGAAAAAATGTTTCTGTTCCATGTATTAATGGGGAACACTGTGATATTTTTTCCCATTCTCCGTTTGTGGAAAACAGTTGGGAAAAGAAAATAACAAATGATGTGGTGATTGAAATGCCTGATGAGACTGACAATGTTGATGATGATAATAACCATATTGCTGACAATCATGTTGATGTGGGTGATGTGGGGAATAATCAAGTGGATGATGAAACATCCTTCCCCGAGGTGGAGCAGCTCTCGGAGGGGGAGGATTGTACTCCTTTGCAGGTTATGCTGGGGGAAGAGGATGAGGATAACACTTCCCTACCTTTACAGTTAGACTTTGAAGGGTCACCAAGAAATTTTGGTACAGCTCAGATGAGACCCTACTTTGGTCCATGCTCGGGAGCAAATTGCGGTGATTGATGGTGTTCCTCAGGAACCTGGGGCTGATGAGCGATGGCCGCATTTTGCTCTGACCAATGGACTGCTGTATCGGGTCAACAGGGTTAGGGAAGAGGTAACTGAACAGTTGGTGGTTCCCCAGCCTTACAGGCGTATGGTCCTAGATATGGCACACAATGATGTGCTGGGGGGTCACCTGGGGGCTGAGAAAACTGAGGCTCGAGTTCTGGATCGGTTTTACTGGCCAGGCCTGAGATCAAAGCATATTGTGCCGCCTGCCCTACCTGCCAGTTAACCGCTCCGGCCCCGCATTTTCGCAGCCCCTTGGTGCCCCTGCCCATCATTGAGGTGCCATTTGAGCGTATCGCTATGGACTTAGTGGGTCCCTTGGTGAAATCTGCACGGGGGCATCAGTACATATTGGTGATCCTCGACTATGCCACTCTATCCAGAAGCGATTCCTCTGAGGAAGGCCACGTCCAAAGCTATAGCTAGAGAATTGTTCCAAATGTTTTCAAGGACGGGTTTTCCAAAGGAAATACTGACAGATCAAGGAACTCCGTTTATGTCAAGGGTGATGACAGACGTGTGTAAACTGTTCCAGATAAAACAGCTGCGTACGTCTGTCTATCACCCCCAGACCGATGGTCTAGTGGAGCGGTTCAATAAGACGCTAAAACTAATGCTCAAACGAGTGGTAGAGAAGGATGGTAAAAATTGGGACCACTTACTCCCTTGCTCTATTGTTTGCAATCTGCAAAGTCCCGCAGGCATCTACAGGGTTTTCCCCATTTGAATTAATGTATGGGCGCAGACCTCGAGGATTGCTGGATATAGTAAAAGAGACCTGGGAGAGTGAGACTAGTCCACATAAAACGGTATTGGAACATGTCTCTCAGATGCAGGAGAGGATTTCAGGGGTGTTACCGTTGGTGAAAGAACATTTACTTAAGGCTCAGGAAGCACAACGTAGAGCGTATAATCGATCTGCTAAATTAAGACATTTCCAGGTTGGTGACAGAGTAGCAGTACTTATTCCCACAGCAGAAAGTAAGTTTCTGGCTAGATGGCAGGGACCCTTTGAAATTGTGGAAAAAGTGAATGAGGTAAATTATAAAGTACATCAGCCTGGTAAACGAAGGCCTTTCCAGGTATAACACATAAACTTGCTGAAACCCTGGAAAGATCGGGAGCCGGTGACCGTTTTGACCAGTGTGAGACTTGAGGTCCAGGGGGGCACTAACAGCATCCAGGTTGCCACCACGTTATCAAAAGCCCAGACTCAACAAGTGCGAGAGTTCCTTCAAAGGAACAAGGATGTTTTCTCGGACTTGCCAGGGGTCACAAACGTAATTAAACATGACATTATCACAGAGCTGGGTGCAAAAATCTGCATGCGGCCCTTTCGCATACCAGAAGCCCGTAGAAAGGCCGTTTCTGATGAAGTCAGAAAGATGTTGGAGCTCGGGATCATTGAGGAATCGCAGAGTGAATGGGCAAGTCCGATCGTATTGGTGCCCAAACCCAATGGTACTCTGCGATTCTGCAATGATTTTCGAAAATTAAATGACATCTCCAAATTTGATGCCTACCCGATGCCTCGGGTAGACGAGTTAATTGAAAGACTAGGCCCTGCCCGTTATATCACCACTCTGGATCTCACTAAGGGCTACTGGCAAATACCGTTAACAGACTCTGCAAAAGAAAAGACAGCATTTTCCACTCCAGACGGCCATTTCCAATATCGCAGGATGCCTTTTGGGCTGCAAACTGCACCAGCTACGTTCCAAAGAGCCATGGATACGTTGTTACGACCCCACCAGAGGTACACCTCAGTGTATCTAGACGACATTGTCATTTTTAGTAGGGACTGGGAGTCCCATTTGCCCAAAGTACAAGCTGTGTTAGATTCACTGAGGAAAGCAGGATTCACTGTGAATCCAGAAAAATGTGCAATGGGTATGGAGGAGGCAAAGTACCTGGGATATATTGTAGGGAAGGGACTTGTAAAACCCCAGGTAGGAAAAATAGAGGCGATCCAGAACTGGCCCCGCCCCCTTTCCAAAAGACAGGTACGTGCATTCCTAGGCATAGTTGGGTACTATAGAAGGTTTATACCCAATTTTGCCTCTATTGCAGCACCTTTGACTAATTTGACCAAGGGTCGAAAATCAGTCATGATAACGTGGAACCCGGAGGCTGAGAAGGCTTTCAGGGAGCTCAAGTCTGCACTGTGTCAAGATCCCATCTTGATAGCCCCTGATTTTTCAAAGGAATTTGTGGTCCAAACCGATGCCTCGGATGTAGGGCTGGGTGCTGTTCTGTCTCAGATCATCCAGGGAGAGGAGCATCCTGTGGTTTTCCTCAGCCGGAAACTCACCGCAGCAGAGAAAAAGTATGCGGTAGTGGAGCGAGAATGTTTAGCCATTAAATGGGCTTTGGACTCGCTTCGCCACTATCTGCTGGGTAGAAAATTCCGGTTAGTGTCAGATCATGCTCCTCTCACATGGATGAAACAGAACAAGGGATCCAATGCCCGGGTAACTCGTTGGTTTCTTGCACTGAAAGAGTTTAAATATGTAGTGGAACATAGACCGGGGAGATTGCATCAGAATGCTGATGCCCTCTCCCGAGTCCATTGTTTGAGCTCCTCTGATGCCTCCACCCCCTCGGGGTTGAGGCAGAGGAGGGGGATATGTACAGGACTCCAGGGATGGGTCCTGGATGGCAGATACATTCCGCCTTATTTTAGGCTCTTTTAGGACAGGTAGGGACTGGGAAGGAGCCCGGGGTAGTGTAGCAACCAACGGTTGCTATGTTCTGTTTCAGGGCCCGGAGCTCTGGAACAGGAAAGGAAGGTAACTGGGCGGGCATCCCTGTTCCACCCCAGTCCATACCTGGTTTTGAAAACAGCCAGACAAAAAAATATCTGTAGCTCTGAACAGGGGGCGGGGGGTTAAGGAGTGCAACAGGTGTGCTGCAAGGTGGATGTGTGTTGGCCTCCTGTGCTGGGAGGATAGAGTGGACATCTTGCTGGATTCATCTGCTATATTTCCAAAAACCGGACTGTTTTCTGGACTACAATATTGCTCAGAGAGCAAGGACTTGGTTTCTCTACAAAAGCTGAAGTAAGCTACTTTGTTTTCTGGAATTATTTACCTTTGGCTGGAGAAAAGCTTATTTTGTTTGTTCAGCTAAAATAAAAACTGGACTTTCTGTTACTTCCACTGTCTCCTCCGTGCTAGCAGTAGTTCCCGTGAACCCCCAAACATCACAATATATATATATATATATATATATATATATATATATATATATATATATATATATATATATATATATATATATATATATATATATATATATATATATATATATATATATATACTGGAATTTTAATTGGCTCAGACCTAATTGCTGTACCTCACATGTGTACAAAAGACCCTCATCCACCAGACTATGTAAAAACAATAGTTCATACATGCTATCCAAAGAAAAATAATAAACTCCATCAACAATTACTTGAAAAATAGAACCTAGGATGATTTATATAAATTCAAACAGTTATGCAAACATGATCCGGAAAGACAGTAATTTTCATCGACTGTGTGCGGGAAAGAACAATGGGATCAATGGCCTCATTGCTTTCTACGGCAGTAAGCGGCACAAGCCTAGCAATAGCAGACGTTTGTTCGATTTGTGATTAGATTTGTGCTAACATCTGAGTGGTGCAAGGTAGTAAATCGATTGCCACCCACTAACTGATGCCCAATAACTGATTGCTTGCCAGATGGCAATGCCATCACATAGTGGAAGCCTGATTTAAGACTGTGGTATGAGCGAATTAGGTTGGCACTGTATGAATATGATAAATAACCTGCTGCGGAATAAGCTCACTAAAGCAGACACTGAATATCACTCCATTGCTCAGACACAGAAACCTAGCTGCAGTAGACTGAGACTGAAAGCAGCTTTTGCATCAACACTACGGCTAGGGACCCACTAGGAGCGATTTTCTGAGCGCTTTGAAAACTCTTGCTATTGTAATGCTATGGTTGTGATCCCACTTGAGTGATGTGATTTTATGAAAATCCCCCATAGCATTGCATTAGCAAGAGCTTTTTCAAATCACTAGCGATTAGAAGTCGCTCCTAGTGGGTTTCTGGCCTTCCACTGCTTCAGATATACAATGGTGTCTCATTCTGCACAGACTGTTACATACACTAATGTCTCTCTTGCTCTTACAGTGAATTTACTTCACATTGATTAGTATTAACCAGCATTGCGTACTGCGAGATGAATCTTGTTCTTGGAAAAGGTCATCTGGCAGGATAAGAACTCCATCAGATTTGTACACACATTTTGTGGGGATCGGGGTGGAATACAGACAATATGCCATAGAAACACATTTGACTCACAGAGTGGAAATGATCCTGCAATGCAAGTTCCCTGTCAGTAAAATATGCCAAATACCATATCAATAATGGCAGCATGGAAACTTGTGTGATGAGATTGCAACCGCAGGTTAAAAGCCTTGGCAGTTTATACACAATTAAAACAGCTCAATGACTTGAAAATCTCACAAGTCTGGGCATGCTGACCTATAGGTATAACTGAAACGTCCCGATATGCGTTTTCTGAGGCAATATTCAACCTCTGACTGACAACACAAGCAATTACGTGAGGAAAATTCAACACATACGTTCATTCTATATATTTTACTTCCGCTCACTTGTAGATATCCAAACGGCCACTGATCATTTGCAGCAGTTGTTGGTTTCCTATTCTGAAAGCCACTAATGGCACGAGTTTAAAGCATCCTAGTCTGCCATTATGCATTTAGAAAAGAACTATGAAAAAGAGACCTCATCAAGGTCATCAACGACCTCACACTCACCAAGGCCAAAGGAAAATACTCCATCATCCTCCTCCTCCTCAACCACTCATCAGCATTCGACACAGTCGATCATCCTTTACTCATCTAATCCCTACAACCTGCGGGTATCGTAAACCTCGCCCTAGCTTGTTTCTCAACCTACCTCTCAAATTGTTCCTTTAAGACCTCCTTTAATGGTTCCTCCACAACCTCAACCCCCTCTCTCAGTTAGGGTCCCCCAAGGCTCTGTTCCCGATCCCTTGCTGTTCTCACTGTACAACACCTTCAACGGCAAACTGATGATCTCTCTGGGTTTTAACTACCACCTATATGCAGATGATACCCAGATCTACCTCCATACCACAGACCTCTCCACCACCACCATGGAGGAAGTATCATGTCGCCCCCCCACCACCACCACAATCCATCATGAACACAGCATCCAGGCTAATCTACAACTCCTACCATTCTGTCTCCACAGCTCCTCTATGCAAAACGCTTCACTTGCTCCTGATTCGCTTCAAAACTTCAGGATTCTATGTTGTTGTCAAAGACTACATGGCACTCAACTTGTGGGGTTGTTTCGAAAAAAACTTATTGAAACCTACTACTCCACCGCATTGCACGTCACCAGCAATGATGGTGGCTGCTCTATCCCTATGGAGACACTCTGGTAGATAAGAGGTAAGCAAAGGCTATTATTCTCTATGACTGAACTGCTACCTACTATACTGAAGGGTGGCTGCATAGGCATAGAGCAGCTGCCATCTTTGCTTACAAGCAGAGATGATGCACGAGATGCAAGTAATTCTAGCTTGAATGTAAATTAAATGCAACTTCTATGCAATATGGAAATTAGCTTCCTATTGATTTTGATTGGTCCAATTCCAAGCTGCGCACAATTCGCACTAAATTTGCATGCAAGACCATTATTTGCCTCTCTGACTTTGTATACTTGCAATGCACACAGTCATTTGAGAGGGAAAACCAGCCAGAGCACTGAAATCTATGAAACGATCCAACCCAGGTAGGGAGTGCCACTGACTATCTAGGAGCACTCTGGGGGCGGGGGAAATTGATAGGAGTCGGTTTTGTAGAAGAGCCTTTTCCTTTTAGTTGAGAATTCCAAAACAACAGTTGTTTGCTGACTTATATTTTTGGATATTTACAACACTGTCCAGATTTTTACAATGTAGCAAGCTGAAATATGTCCTAAAATCATTTACGCTTGGGTGATTTTGGTAATAAAGTGTTCCTCTGTGAGATCTCAGGCAGTTATATTATTGGCAGTCTTTTTCTCTCTCATGTTGCATTTTTCCAAGTTCTCTATTCCCCAAGAAACTTCACACTGGCTAATTTGGACATCAATGCTTCTTTCAACAAAGAAATGCTAATACACCGAACTAAGAAAACACGCTATTCAGCAGCATGACACCAATATGTCACAGGAACACAAAGCATTTAGCTCAGTCTAAAAACATATTTGGTTAAAAACACAATGGTAAACCAGCCACTACATTGTTAACCTGCAGCTTGTCATGTTGCAGCTTACATTACCTGCAGTCAACCAATATTAACAAAAATTGGGGGATGAATAAAAACATACATACAACATATCAGTGATTCAGGGAATTAAAATATATTGTTACATGTATGGAAACCCCATCAGGCAAGAAAAATAAAGACTGTACCAGCAAATTCTTATTCGCAATACACATATGTACCCCGAGACACTATCTGCATGGAGTTTGTAGTTTCTCCCTGGGTTTGCACAAGTTTCCTCCAGGCTCTCTGGTTTCTTCCCACACATACAGATGAATAATTTGTTCTCTCCATAACTGACCCTGACCTGGCCACACATTGTACAATCTTTTTGCCCGATTAGACATTCAAATAAACAAAACTTCTAATTGATTAAATAGCAATCAATATTACGGTCCATATTAAAGAGAACCTGAGGTGAGAGGCATATGGAGGCTACCGTATTTACAGTGGGTTGCAAAAGTATTCGGCCCCCTTGAAGTGTTCCACATTTTGTCACATTACTGCCACAAACATGCATCAATTTTATTGGAATTCCACGTGAAAGATCAATACAAAGTGGTGCACACGTGAGAAGAACAAAAATCATACATGATTCCAAACATTTTTTACTATTAATAACTGCAAAGTGGGGTGTGCGTAATTATTCGGCCCCCTAAATCAATACTTTGTAGAACCACCTTTTGCTGCAATTACAGCTGCCAGTCTTTTAGGGTATGTCTCTACCAGCTTTGCACATCTAGAGACTGAAATCCTTGCCCATTCTTCTTTGCAAAACAGCTCCAGCTCAGTCAGATTAGATGGACAGCGTTTGTGAACAGCAGTTTTCAGATCTTGCCACAGATTCTCAATTGGATTTAGATCTGGACTTTGACTAGGCCATTCTAACACAGATATGTTTTGTTTTAAACCATTCCATTGTTGCCCTAGCTTTATGTTTAGGGTCGTTGTCCTGCTGGAAGGTGAACCTCCGCCCCAGTCTCAAGTCTTTTGCAGTCTCCAAGAGGTTTTCTTCCAAGTTTGCCCTGTATTTGGCTCCATCCATCTTCCCATCAACTCTGACCAGCTTCCGTGTCCCTGCTGAAGAGATGCACCCCCCGAGCATGATGCTGCCACCACCATATTTGACAGTGGGGATGGTGTGTTCAGAGTGATGTGCAGTGTTAGTTTTCCGCCACACATAGCATTTTGGCCAAAAAAAGTTCCATTTTGGTCTCATCTGACCAGAGCACCTTCTTCCACATGGTTGCTGTGTCCCCCACATGGCTTGTGGCAAACTGCAAACGGGACTTCTTATGCTTTCTGTTAACAATGCCTTTCTTCTTGCCACTCTTCCATAAAGGCCAACTTTCCACAGTGCATGACTAATAGTTGTCCTATGGACAGAGTCTCCCACCTGAGCTGTAGATCTCTGCAGCTCGTCCAGAGTAACCTTGGGCCTCTTGACTGCATTTCTGATCAGCGCTCTCCTTGTTCGGCCTGTGAGTTTAGGTGGATGGCCTTGTCTTGGTAGGTGTACAGTTGTGCTATACTCCTTCAATTTCTGATTGATCGCTTGAACAGTGCTCCATGGGATGTTCAAAGCTTTGGAAATCTTTTTGTAGCCTAAGCCTGCTTTAAATTTCTCAATAACTTGATCCCTGACCTGTCTTGTGTGTTCTTTGGACTTCACGGTGTTGTTGCTCCCAATTTTCTCTTAGACAACCTCTGAGGCCCTCACAGAGCAGCTGTATTTGTACTGACATTAGATTACACACAGGTGCACTCTATTTAGTCATTAGCACGCATCAGGCAATGTCTATAGGCAACTGACTGCACTCAGATCAAAGAATAATTATGCACACACCACTTTGCAGTTATTTATTTGTAAAAAATGTTTGGAATCATGTATGATTTTCATTCCACTTCTCACGTGTACACCACTTTGTGTTTATTTTTCATGTGGAATGCCAATAAAATTGATTCATGTTTGTGGCAGTAATATGACAAAATGTGGAAAACTTCAAGGGGGCCGAATACTTTTGCAACCCACTGTATTTCCTTGTAAACAATGCCAGTTGCCTGGGAGCCCTATTGATTGTCCAAGTCAAAAACCCTGGAACAAGCATATGACTAATCAATTAAAATCGGAGTCAGAGCACCTGATCTGCTGCATGCTTGTTCAGGGTCTATGGCTAAAAGTAGTAGAGACACAGGAGCAGGAGGACTGCCAGGCAACTGGTATTATTTAAAAGGAAATAGGTCAGCCTTCATATCACTCTCACCTCTCGTTCCCTTTAAGAGCCATAACTGATCTAAAGACAGATCGTCAATGTTTGCCTTTAGCCGGTCTTCAAGTGTTTCCATGTCTTTAAAGTACTGCCATATTGCCCTACAAGTACAACCACAGTCCGTGGCAAGCATTGTTGTGTCTAAATGTCAATGGTTAAAGAGTTCCTTGAGTGAACAGGTAAGGACCTAAAGTACAGTACTCAGATGCACCATGTATATTTAAAGTGGAACTAATCCCTACACATATAATTGCAATTCAGGCAAGTCGATTCCCCATTAAAGCAAACTGTAAAAAAGGCTCACCAGTTATATATACCCATAATCTTTATTACAAGACTTTTTAGCTGTAAATACAATATTTACTGAGAAAGGGCCTGAGAAGTGAACACTTTAAAGAGACTCTGTAACAAAAATGTCATCCTTTTTTCTACCATCCTACAAGTTCCTAAGCCTATTCTAATGTGCTCTGGCTTACTGCAGCACTTTCTACTATCACCATCTCTGTAATAAATCAATGTATCTTTCCCCTGTCGGACTTGTCGCCCTGTGTCTGGAAGGCTGCCAACTCTTCCGCGCTGATCTGTTATGCATTGCACACCCCTCTACAGGTCCTTCTATGCACATTCCAGTGTGTGTGTTATTTACATAAGCCAGCAGCGTCTCTGCTCTCTTATCAGTGAGAGAAGAGAGCTGGATAGAAATCCTCCTCTGTTAGGCTGTGAAAAGAGCTGGCTGACACATACTGAGGAATTACAGACAGGGCAGAGCTGTCTGCAGGAGGAAACGATCAGCCTGTCACTAGTATTCAGTGGATGAGAGCTGCAGGGGACAGAAGGTAAACACACAAATGATCTCTTGAGATTCAAAAGGAAGGCTGTATACATCCTGCTTGTGTATGGATGTATTTTCTATGTGTGGGCATACTGTACATCAACCTACTTCCTGTTTTGGTGGCCATTTTGTTTGTTTATAAACAAACTTTTTAAAACTGTTCTTGACTACTTTTAATGCAGCGGGGAGCGGCAAAATTGTGACAGAGGGTAATAGGAGATGTCCCCTAACGCACTGGTATGTTTACTTTTGTGCGATTTTAACAATACAGATTCTCTTTAAACAAACATTGCGTAGGGATGCATGTGCACCTCTCACTGAGCAAGACGTGCTTCCTGTGAGCTCCGTGACTTTCCAGATATAACGGGCTAAAGGACCCTGTTCGTAGGAGCGGCACATCAAAACTTAAAAACAAATAATGCCTTGAGATATCAATTGGGAATTGTCGCAGCACAGAGATATCAGTGATTATTTTTTTACACTACAGCACAACACTAAGTGGGTCTTTAAAGGACAAGTGAAGTGGAAGGGATATGGAGACTGTCCTTTGTATTTCCTTCTAAAGCTGGCCACTAACTGTCCAATTTCTAGCGAAAAATCGTTCGAGCGATCAGAAATTCTGATCGAAATGGTTGTAAATAATCTCCATTGGTGGACACAATCGATTATGAACGAGTGAAAAAAATGTCGCCCGAATGAATTTTCGTCGAATGAAAATTTGGATTTTCTTGGTGGTCGTGATAGATAGGAAGCAATGATTGGTTAGTTGATGGTGTAGTGATCGCTCGAACGATTTTTTCCTAGAAATTGGACCATTAGTGGCCAGCTTAAGCAATACTAGTTGTCAACCATCTGATCTGTATAACTTGTTCAGGGTCTATGTGTAAAAGTATAGGAGGCAAAGGATCAGCAGCATAGCCAAGCACTGTACATTGTTTAAAGGAAATAAATATGGCAGCCTCCATGTCCCTCTCACTTCAGGTGACCTTTAGTGTCAGTTTGCAGATGTAGAATATCCTGAAAGGACTGCTTTAGATGCCAGAAAGGGAAACACTGCAGACTTCATCAACAGTCTACCATACTTCATCCTATATTATAATAATAATAATAACAACAACAACAACCACCACCAACAACACCACAGTAACAACGACAAAAAAATACAAATCATATTTAAAAATAAAGCAGAACATCACCAAATATCTATTTACAAAGAGCATCACAGCACTCTAATCCATAAGTGGAGAACTGACAATGACAATGATTAAATAAAAGCTGCTGTATTTTCACAAGATGTTATATGATGGTGTTTGAAGACCAGAAAACATTAAAAGCTCAGCACTGGGTCAGCCATTACTGAAAGATCTCACATTTTGTTATCTATTTGTTTTCTAAGTAGATTTCTCAGGGGCTAGCAGACTGCAGTCAAAATCAATATTACTTTACAATGCGGAATGTACATTGTGTAGTTATAGCAGCAGAAAGAATGTTCCTAAACTTGTTCTATATAGCAGATAAAATAAAAACAAAACTGCTGAAATCATCTAAACATTGGATCTCTCTGAAGTGTTCCCTGGACATTACATGCACATCTACTCTGCTGTACACCTTTGAATAAAATGGGACCAAAGCGAGGCTTTTCCACCCAGTATACAAACAGCACGTTCTGAGGGAGTATTCCCCAAACTGCTGAGACACCACCTTACTGGACCAAGCAGTCTCCATGTCACAAGGATTCTGGCCTCTGTTCACATTGGCTCAGGATGGCTGCACTGATATTAACAGGACTTGACCACACACACACAAGTGGAGTCAGACTGCAATTTTTATCTGACGCTATACAGCTTTGGTCCTCATTACTGCCTGGTCGGCTCTTACTTCTTGATTAGTGGTTCCCTGCATGACCCCAGAGGTGCAGGTGTGCCAGGGTCACGGATGACTCAAGGTGCATTTGCACCACTAGGGTCACAGGAACCACTAATCAGGAAGTAGGAGCCGACCAGGAAGTACAGAGGAGCGGAGCAGGTGGCTGCAGTGTAGGGGATCTCAGGAAGCTGCAGGAGAAGATTCCCATGTTCTGTGGACCACACAGGAATCATGTTTGCATGTGTTAATGCATGTTTTTTATTCTGTTTGTGCTTGCGCATAGATTGAGTGGTTATTGAAAAAAAATGTATGAATTGCATTTGTCCACGATTTATGTGCTTATACTATCCTGACTATAACGGAAGCACAAAAGGCCTCAATATGCAGCATATGCTGCATTTACGTTTTGGGGTAAACAAAAAAGAACCCACAAACCTAACACTTAAAAGGAATCTGGAGTGAATGAATGGTATGTGTAGTACAGCTAAGAACTAGAACATTAATAGCAAAGAAACAAGTCATATATTGTTTCCAGTTCAGTACAGGAAGAGTTTCTCTTGCAAAAGAGCTTCTCTGAGCTCCATGGCCAAATTGCTTGCAGATATCTGGAGCATTATACAGTACATCTCTATGCCAGTGACAGACAGCTTCGGATAAGGTTCAGTGAGAAGAGAAGTTCAAAGGGTCATTAGATCTGCAAACCACACTCTGTATTTTAAACTAGAAGACAGAGCAAAATGCAAATATGACAATATGATGCAATGCTATAAAAAAAACGGAATATAACTGAAAATAAAAATATGAGACTAATTTCTTTGCTACTAATGCTCTATCCCTTATCCATACTACACATATAATTCATTATATCATAAGGTTTTCTCTTCGCTTTAGTGTCACTAAGTGGTAACACTGTATTGGGCTCTGACAGGAAAATGCATACCCTTGTGTAATGTACAACACACACATTTTCAAAAGTGTAACCCCCCCCCCCCCAAAAAAAAATGCCTGCAGTTCGAATAGACCTCAAAGTGAAGTCTCTTTACATGTATAGATTATTTATTGTCAGAGCAAAACCACAAAACTTTACTCCTGCCTGCATAAATAGTCTTATATAATAAATACTCCAAATCTGTCCCCAATTGCCCCCTAAAGGCTAGTGAAGTTATAATCCATTCCCGATTTTCTGGCTGTGAGCATCATCTGAGAATCCCACGGCTGCCTACTGTGCACAAGCACCTACCACTTATCCATACGACTATTACAAACACTGCATTAGTGCTGTCCGCAGGCAGGTAAGTTACCTTACCCATGTCTCTCTGTTCTCTCAAATCCCAACGCCTATCCTCCAGAAACCCTCACGGTTATAGAAAACCAGTCCTGGTCCTGCCTATTCTAGCCTAGTCCAAACAGGTCTGATGCACAGATAACAACCAAGTAACACTGTCACACACAGCAACTATGGAGAGCAGGGAGTGCCAGTTCCCACTACAAAGTTTTGCGTGGGTGATTTTACCGCGATTAGCACGGTAAAATCACTGTACACTCCTTCGATCTCCGACAATCCTGATCAGCGCTTGTTTAAGCACTGTACTGCGATCGCTCGAGAATCACGGCAAAATGCTATAGGCAACACGTTTCGCGAATGCTGTTAATCGTGGAACAGCTGCGATCGGCGGCAATTGCGGCAGTGAGATCAGTTCCATATAGTTATAATTGCGCTAGAGCTTTGAAAAAAGCACGAGCGTTTTGGCGATTAGTGTGAATCACCCGCTAATCACCTAGTGAGAACAGGCCCTGAGCAGGTAGAGGTACACTGATGAGGTCATGTTATCAGATGGCAGGCATGTGTACAATGCTGACAAAGGGAGTCAATGATAGAAAAACATAACTAGGGATTTATTGAACCTCTGTTATGCCTTCAAATAGCATCAGTAATGCATTATAGCTGCATTAGCGATTGTGGGACAGTTTGGCATTCATTTTGTATATTTACGTTACAAGTGTTTGCTTTTTTCACTTAGTCAATTAATTACAGACCACCTCAGGGAGGGAAAAATTACAAAGTACTGTAACTACATTTACCTAATGAAACTGAATGGGAGATAGTGTTATATGCACCTAGGCTATTCACTAATCAAGTCTCTATGCCAGTGAACAATGCAATTGTGTTTTAATGACAGCGTTGTAATGTACTGAGTTCATGTAATAGTCATTGAGGAATGTACAATGGATGAATTTGTAGGCTGCAGATATCAAAGACTAATACCCTGTATCACCATAAACTGCAGAACACATCTATTTTCATTGTCAAGGGCAGAGATGAGAATTCTAGTAGAAGAGTAGGAATCGCATTAACCCCTTATCCTGGGCATAACAGAGGTCTGCAGATACATGAACAGTATACTAGATACCCATAATTGCCAACTTGCACAAGATTCAACATATGCTGACCATTGGCACTTATAACAGATATTTTTAATGACTTGTCTTCGGGAAATAGTTATGAGGTTTTACATTAATGCCAAAGTGGCACAGATACCATCCCGGCATGTTAGCTAAATAAGTCATCATATAAATTTCTCCTATCAGTAGAGTAAGGGTCCTTCTCCACTATAGGTGTTCTGCGACCCAGGTAGTGGAAACCGCTGCAAAGGTTTTCATTAGTGCGATCCATTGGCTACACGATTTTTTCCAAAGCCCAATAGTCGTCGTCCTGTCGCGTTTTGTCTGCGATTCAGCTTCTATACTTTGTAAAGGAGCACAGAAATATTGCACCGCTATGTGATTTTCCCTGCGACTTGGCAATTACTCATGTGTCTTTTTTTTTTTTCTCCGGTGCAAAGTGTACCGCAACACATGACAGACTATGGCAGGATTGCAACCATTGTTTACAACCGCAGGTACAATTTTTTTTACTGACAAAGTTAAACAAAATTTACTGACAGACCATTTTTTTTAACTGACATCGATTATTACTGAAATTAAGATGTCACACATGCGTCTCACGTGCAATACACCGCCAACCACGTGGGGCATGAATGAAGAAGAAGAAGAGTGCAGAGACAGCTGCAGACACCGGACAGGTAAAGTATTGATCCACAGGCAACTGGGGTGGGGGGTGAAGAGGAGGGTACATCTACATTTGGGGGGATGCAACCGGGGGTTTCTAGCGTGTTTGTCATGATTTTCACATGCCGTTACCACTGTGCACCTGATGAAGCATGTTGTCCCAAGATGTCCCGCATGTTGCCCGATTGATAAATTGATTTGTTTATCGGCCATGCTCTTGGCGGCACTTATTTTCAGATTCGATAATTATTGAATCTGGTGGTCGATCGGCCGCCAAGTCTACTGATGTACGGCCACCTTTTTTTTTTTTTTTTTTTTTTTTAACGGACACCATAAAGTTATCACGGACTTTACTGGAAGCCCATTCTAATGACGGTTGACAACACTAAACTCAATGGAATTGTGACGGTGTAGATTGGAAAGAAACGTGATCACATTGCATTAACAAACGCATTCCCTAGTGGAAAAGAGCCCTAACACGACTTTTCAAAACTCAGGCAATGTTCCCTAAATCAGTATTCTAGGATTGTACTGCCCAGCAAACTCATGGTGAACCAGATCTCCTAGGAGTGTCTAAGGGCTGAAAGAGACCAAACAGCCTCCTTACTATAATGCTATGCAAAAAGAAGCAAGTTTGCACTGAAATAGATGATTTGCATATTTAGCAGTGATGCATTGTGGGACACCTCAGAGCTCACGCCAACCTGAATAATTGCAAATACCTTCTGTTTTCAGACGGCAAACTTCTGGTTTGGGATTGTAAAAGAGATTTTGGATTTTAGTAGCCAGTTCAAATGTGCACGATTGACACTGTCTGAAGAGGAGTTTCGAATCATACATGCACTCTTGAACCAGGGTTATAAACTATCAGCATATATCTGTATTTCAGAGTAATCTGGAATGCCTGTAGAAAACCAAAGCAATACAGGGAACCCAGCACTGCAAGGTGACAGTGTATGGACTATGCCACTGTGCTGCACCAAGCAGTTGTAGATTTTAGGAATTCTGATAACAGGTTCTCTTGAATTCCTAGGTTTGCACACCTGCTAAGACTGCTTGTAATTAGTGATGCTCATATGTATGAGGATGCCTGCAGAAGCATGGCATCAGCTGATAAGAATTGCAAGGCTCTGATTTGCAGTGATCACTTACTGCTTCAGCATGCGCTCATGACCAACTTATAGAATTATAGTCATGTCACTGACTGTGACTCAGAGGAGCTCACAACCTAATCCCCACCATAGTCACATGTTCCTATCATAGGTTATGGTCAAATGAACTAATTAACTGATCTATATGATTTTGAGATATAAAAGGAAATCTACATAAATACAGGAAAGACATATAAACTCCATGCAGATTGTGTGCTGACCCAGATCTGAGCCAGGGAGTCTAGCATTGCGACACAAGAGTGCTATCCCGGAAGCTATATGATGCACAATGCATTAGGAAGAATGGGAACACACACACACAACTTAGAGGAGGATAGAGGAAGAGTCTACAGTCAAACTCACTACAAGAATCCGTAAGATAACACATAGCGGCAAATGAAAAACATGATACACATCCAATATTGATTGGCCAAACACTGGCCAATTTTACAACTTCCATGTAGTATGAGAGTTTACCTACAGAACCTGTTTATAATATTTAAAATCTGTTGGTCCTCTTACTAAATGTAGGAGGTATAATAGGTCAGTGATTGGCCAATCATAAATAAAAGTGTGTACAAGGCTTTATAGTCTACAGTCTTCCACCTGCTACTTAAAGAGACACTGAAGCGGAAAAAAATATAGGATATAATGAATTGGTTGTGTACTATGAATAATTACTAGAAGATTAGCAGCAAAGAAAATATTCTCATAATGTTATTTTCAGGTATATAGTGTTTTTCTAACATTGCATCATTCTCGAATATGTGCAGATTACACAACGCTCAGCATTCAAAACTATTCTTTCAGAGCAGTCTGTGAACTAATGACCTCTCCTCTGGCAGAGAAAAAGACATTTGTTTACTTACAGTTGAGATAATAAAAGTCAGAAGACAGCCCTCTCCACGACTTTGAAAGTCGTAGAGCTTAATGGCTTTTTTGCATAGAGATAACAACTGGAGTTTCTTAACTCTTCCTGTACTGGAAACCATGTATCTGATCTTAATGTTTTATTTCTTAGCTGTACTACACATACAAATAATATCATTTTTTTTCCGCTTCAGTGTCTCTTTAATTCCTGGTACACACGTTTAATTATAATTTGCCAATCACTGACCAATTTTACCACCTCTATGTAGTATGAGGGTCAACAGATATTGAATACTATACTGTAGCTAAGCTCTCATACTATATGAAGGTGATAAAATTGGTCAGTGATTGGCCAATTATAATTGAAGGTGTGTACCAGGCTTCAGTATGGCTTTTGCTTAATGGATCCTGTGGGTGCATACAAACACATCCAATTTTGACGGGCCGATCACTAGCCAATTTTACCACCTCCCTCTAGTATGAGGGCCAACAGATTTTGAATAATAATGAAGAGAAAATTAGCCAATCAAAATGGGATGTGTGTATGAGTCTTAATAGAAACTATAAATCTCCAGTGGTTTTAGCAACTAATCCAGCTCCCCCTAACATTTCTATAAACAGAAACGATTTTTCCTCTGTTTTGAACAAATCCGCACAAAGACCTTGAAAACCAGGAATTAAAGAAAGAAAGGGCAAGTATGTGGAATGCCAGGATGTGTTCCTCCTTATTTATTCCAGAAACAATTATTATTTCCATCATGTACGGCACAACAGAAAACATACTTTTCCCAAATGAAATTTACTGTGTGTAATTAATACTTGGTAGACCAACAACGCATATAGGTAAATATGTGTAGCGAGGCAGCACCAAAGGACAGTTTCATATTCATTTACATCACAATGAATCATCATGTACTCTGCTAGATACCGACCTGGTATGAAGGGAAAGGAAAAAACTATTATTCATACATTATTAATAGAAGAAAGCAACTGAGCCAATTCGTCGGCTACAACCCAACTCAGCATATTGAGGATGGTACCACACTACTTATTATGAAATTTACACAAACCCACTAACATAATGATTTAACTTCCCTTCCTCTGACTGCTCTCCCAGAGGATAATTTCTGCTTTCTGATTTATTTGTAAGTTGCCAGAGAGTGGAGGGTGGAAAAAAGCTGCTCTCATAAGACATTATTAAGAAGAGAGATATGATTAGCCTCCGGTACTGCAAGCAAAAATGAAAATATTTCATGCATTATAAAAGATGAAAGCCGAGAAAGATTTTCTCTATAAACAGAATAGCTGCGGGCAACATTTACTAAAGAATGAATGGTTATCATACACATTTGCACTATCTTGCACTTGTCTTCACCTTGGAGATACGTCAGTAATGTACATTTTACCTGATAGCTAAAAAATGTACTAACACAAAAAAGTTTTCTAACTTACAGGGCCTATACCGACTATAAGGCCAATAGGAAATCAGAGCCGAAGAGTTGCCAGATTTTACCCTATTCGTCCTTTACTGGGAGATCTGCCAAGCTAGGTAACCAATGTTACACTGGGAGCAAGTGCTGCTCCCACTGAGCACCCGGCCTTAGACTTTTTGAAAAAGTGGGGTTTACCCAGCATGGAACAGCCTTTGGTGTGGATTTTGCAGAGGATCCCCAAAGCACTCTATTAAACCATTCTGCTGACTGACCCAACAAAGGGGTCCTCTGGAACTCTTACCTCGTTTCCCTGAAAATAAGCCCTACCCTGAAAATAAGCCCAAGCTGGAATCGAACATGCTCAAAATATTAGTTCTACCCTAAAAATATGCCCCAGTGGCAGTTAAAGAGGAGGAAGGAAAACTTGTACAGTTTAAACAGGTGGCATCATTATATCCTATGGTACCTGCTCTTTATTCTCTTCCTCCGTTAACCATAGGCAGTGTTTGCTGGGCTTCTAGAGGATGGGGTGCTCGGAGAAGGAGAGGAGTCATCTGAGGATGTTGGAGCTGCACGTATGGTAGGTGTTCCGTGCTGATGGCCACACTGCGTGTGACAGCATCTCATGCCTGTAATGTGAAGCGGGGACTCTGCCGGGCTCACGCTACCAGTGCATGTGGCTTTCTCTCACTGTGTGGCAACCGCACAACCCCCAACCAAGGCAGCCAGCAAGCGGGGACACAGCAAAGCAGTGCTGCTTGGGCACCGGTCCTGTCATCCCAGCAAAGAGCAAGGTTATATGCTGTGTGCAGGGATAGGGCAGGAACCTGATCAGTGCTGTACATTACCATGCAATACAATGGTGTGCCAGCGTGGGAGCTTATACAGGAAGCATCATTAGATCCTTCCTGCTCTTCATTCTTCATGGTGTTCATAGAAATATAAGACAACCCCTGAAAATAAGCTCTAGCACTCTAGCACATCTTTGAGAGCAAAACGTAATATAAGACATTGTCTTTTTTTGTTGGGAAAGGTTCTGTGCGCTCTGTCATGATGCAAAGTCAAGTGGTGAGACGGCATCATTATAACAGGTAGAAAATCTGCGTAGATTCCCTATTTTCTTGTTTAACCTACTCCCGGCTTGTAGCTCCCCATTAGCTGGCATCAGCGCTGGTTCCCCAAGTGAACCAGTACAAGAGGTTCAAATAATTCCATTACTTGTGTAGTACCACTTGCCCAAACTGCCAGAACAAGTCTACTGAAAATTGTACTCCATTTACACTTTAATTCTTCATTCCAAAGTAGACTTTCGAGAGCAATTATACAGAAGTAAACAGCACTTATAGATGTAACAGCTTATTACAGAGCCTCATACCCAGCTTCCAGTGTTCCCGTCACACTCAGCAGGTGCAGACTGCTCTTTATTTCATTCCAAAAAAATCTGTTCCAAAAAAAAAAAAATATATCCCAAAATGTGTTTCAAGTGCAGTAAATAGCTAGGTTTAAAGCTCAGTTTGTACAGATGACTCCCGTATCACAGAGATAATCTCTAGAGAAGGCAACACATTGTGACTTGAGAGGTCAGACCTCATCATAAACACCAACGTTTTCTTTAGGCCTAGAATTTAAGCCCGCAGTGTGCTGTACTTAATGTGCATGCAGAATTTAAGGCACAAACATTTAAGCTGTAAAAGGTGAGAGTACGTATAAATATACATTTTATTGTTTTCATAGAAATATAAATTTTATTGTGCGTATATTAATAGTATATCCAATTTTAATGCGGTCTTTAAAGCTTGATAGGTAATTTGAGCTGATTTAGATGTTTGCGGCTGTGGCCATTAAGCATCTGTTTGTGCTTCAAAGTAATCTCGCTGAAAGTAACAATTCACAACTCGCTCTGTAAACACAAAGTGGACTTCATCACACATAAAAAGCCTTATCTATTGCAGCACTTCTGCTCTGCACAAGTAAGTAAAAGAGTGGGTGAAATGCTCGGTCCAGGAAAAAGCAACGCTCCTAGCTCTGCCGGTCACAGGTCACAATACAGCACAAGTAGGCACTGGTCATGTGGTCTCTCTCAAAGGGAAAAGAAGAAAAGGTGCAGACTGGCTAAGCCTACCATACCATCACCTGTCATGTCTCTGGGCCATATTCATTAAAATTACAGCCTTAAGGTGGGTACACACGTCAGATAAAAGTCTTTGGAAAATGAAAGATCACAGACCAATTTTACCCCCTTTCATATAGTATGACAGCCGTACTCTACACAGTCTATTCCATGGAGCTGAACTCCCCATCAAACAGAAATCTTTGCAAAATGCTGCACACACAGATGCTGTACACATGCAACAGATCAGTATCTGCAAAAGCTCTGTTCCTGCAAAAGATCCATTCCTGCAAAATGCATTCATAGTCTATGATATCTGCAGATCTCATATGATATCTGCAGATCTCATACACACCTTGTTTAACGGACAATTATCTGTAGACCAGATCCACCAGGTCAGATTTTCAGATCGGCAGATAATTGTCTGATCTGCAGATGAATGTCCATTAAACAAGGTGTGTATGAGGATCTGCAGATGTCATAGACTATGAAGGCATTTTGCAGGAATGGATCTTTTGCAGGGATTGATCTTTTGCAGATACTGATCTGTTGCATGTGTACAGCATCTTTGTGTGCAGCATCTTGCAAAGATTTTTATCTGATGGGGAGTTCAGCTCCATAGAATAGACTGTGTAGAGTATGGCTCTCATACTACATGAAAGGGGGTAAAATTGGTCTGTGATCTTTCATTTTCCAAAGACTTTTATCTGACGTGTGTACGCACCTCTCGAGTAAGTAGAAATCATTTACTGGTATGGGCTCATCCCTTTCTCCAGAGCCATCCCATCCTGGAAAGATAATTACTGGTCAATGGTATGGAAATAATGCCAGATAGCATGTCAATTTCTGGCAAACTGTATAGGACTCTGTTTTGCCTCAGAAGTGGAGCTAGCTTTTCACTTCACTTATCCCTAAAAATATCAAAAGGTAATACAAATTAAAATTATGAGAAAGGTTGAAGACAGCTTTTGACAGCAGCAATTACAACTCTAGTGAGTTTATAATCCCCTTTCACACAGATTTTTTTTATACTACTACTACTACAAATGGTACTGTCTGAGTGTTTAATGAACACAATTCAGCCCACTTCCTGTTTTCAGTGACCCAGTTAATGGGACCAGAATAGTGATGGCCATGTCTAGAATTCATGGAGAAGCATTTGTTTCAAAGCTCTGATTTGCTGTGATCACGTCTTGCTTTAGCACATGATCATGACTAGCAAATCAGAAACATGCATAGCTATCACCTGACCAAACTGATCACGTTTTTCTGTGAGTTCTACATATGACTGTCACTAGACAGGAAGTAGGGGGAGTTCTCCACAACCATACCACAAACAGCAATAAAACAACAGAGATCCTAGCCTTTCCCCACTAAGTGGAAAACTGCATAATGTGGATTTATATATACTAGACAACAATTTCATGCGGTGCTTACAGTCAAGAGTATAATGTAAAGCTTTCACACTACAGTGCTTCTGAACTACAAAGCTGTACTGATAGCTACTCAAACACACCCATACAAAAGTGTCAAATCCCACTAAAACTTGTTAGTAATAAAAAAAGACTGATATGGTATACTGTTTGTGCGGAGAGCACACCTTTATTTAGGACATCAAAGGATTTTTATATAACGTCTGATCACATGATCCCTTTGTCTTGTGTTATCACACAGTGACCAGCTCTGTAATATTCCCAGATCTCAATAATTACAGCAAGAATTTTTCATTTTTACGTTTTTCCATGCCTTTGTTCAAAACTGAGGGCGATTTACAAATAAAGATAACCTCCGCCACTTGAGCTTTTGAGATAGAGGAAAAAAAAGGCATGAATAGTAATTATTACAGATCCTTTCAGGTTTTAGCCCTTTTGATAGGAAAACTCTTTTGAAGCGTTAAGGACAGCGGTGTGAAGGAATATGATAGTCGGTTGCTTTACATAAAAATGTACTGTTCTATAATTACATTAGCATGAATAGCATTAAGAAATCTGTTTATGCTCCTGCCTTGAATTTTTATTATGTTTTCTCAGAGGCAGTTCTTTCTCTATTAATCAGTACCAAGAGGTTAATGCAAGTTGAAAGTGTGTGGCAAGCTGGCATTGTACCGCTGACATCCATGATGGATGAGGAGGCAAATGCATTATTGTCTTTTGTAAAAGTCCACATAAAGGTAGCTTGGGTACAAATGCTTACGCCAGCTATCCAGGCAAGGCACATGGTAGACAGGTTTTGTGTAGCCGCCTGGCCTTTACCCTGTATTCAAAAACCCCTGGATTAACCCATTCATTCTCCGACCAGGAGGATATAACTGAAAGCTTGATGCGGCAAATACTAAATCTATCCACAGTGACTTCAGACTACCTAATAATAGGGCATCTTCTATATATTTGTTGCATATGTAATATTAATAACTAAATATTAAAAGTAATATAAGGTGAACTCAGTACATTTTGGATGCACAGGGCATGGCCAAGGGGAATTGTTCCACAAGGGCAGGTGCTGCAAAATGTAGTGGGAAGTCTGCACATGGAATAGGACAAGTGTACTACATGGAAAAGTAATAAATCTGTTTGTGCCACCAGTAGTTCTGCTGTTTCAGCTGCGCAACAGTTTTTGTTGGTGGCTCTGGCTCTAGTTCCCCATCATTCATCAAGCCCTGATAGAGCTCTTTACCGTTACATCCCCTTAGCTTCAGGAAAGCAGGTGGTATGGGGGCAGCACAAGACAGGTGACCTAGAGGGGAAAAAGAATAGATTAAGTCTTGCTAAATTACCTGAGCTGTAGCCTAAATTGGATTACTGAAAAATAAAGTAAAGCGAAGCGTGCACAAAATGTATGCATTTAGAGTGGATCTTTCACAGTATAACCAATACTATTTGTGTAAGAAAAAACACATTTCATTTGTAAAAAGCTTCCCTAAAAACATACATCAGGTGACCTTTTTTAAGACAAAAATTTCACCTAATGGCTTTAGAGAAGTACTGTGAGAGAGTGATGCGATTTGTGAACTAAGCAAACTGAGAGACAGCAAAAGTACATCATTCGTCAAGGTTGGAGGTACTGGAAAAAAAAGTCAATTTTTAAACTCCATAAGTTTGCATAGAATTATCAATTATTAGCATCTCACTGACCAAACATATAGGAGACCTTCAGCTGCCTCCCTTGCATCATGGGCATTTATGTAATCAGTGGATTTATAAACTCAATGTGCAAATAAGTCAGGTCTACTGGACAACCAGCACAAGGAATGGCTTATTAGACCACTGCTATAAACAACTATGTTCCTGTACAGTAAGTTGGAATTAATAAAAAGGTCACCTGTGCAACGGTGCAGCCATACTGTTCAACTACATAGTTCTGGCCCATTGGCATACCAATATAATCTATTTTCAAGTTTTCTGTCCAAATGCCTCACCCCCCCCCCCCCCCCCCCCCCATAAAAAAAAAATTCCTGCGCCTGTAAGGGTAGGGTGCATAAGATTTTAAGGACGAACGTTCTTCCCCTTCGCTTCGTTATAGAGAGGACGTACCTACACTTGCCCTATCCACACTTGCAGAGTGCAGTGGAATCTGCTGAGGACCAATGAGGGATGAGATCTTACAACAGATACTCTGGAACACCCAGATAGTTTATGGTAAAAAAAAGAACCACAAATACTAGTGACTAGTAAGTCAGGCTGTCAGCTTTAGGGCCATTTCATACTTATGTGTGGTGATGTCTGCTGTGACGCACCGTACGTTGACTTCCATGTTACTGTAGATAAAATAATTATCTTATGTTTCTATGTCATGCACCTGGGAACTCTTTTGCACGATGCAATCGATTTTACATAGGCTTAATGTAAGCTAACACCAACCCCTCCCCCCCCCCCCCCCCAACACACACACACACTGTGCAAGCTGGGCAACGTAATGAATGGATAAAGTTGCGTTCGTGCACACGTTGGCTAGTGTAAAAAGGACCCTTACACTTTGAATTTATTACGTAGAGATCAGGTCCACAAGGACAACACTACCACATCAATGACTGTTTTCACATGCTGCTTGGTTTTGCTTTTTAAAAGGAGTGTTTCATGAACTGTAAATAGATTTGGCATCAAACAACATTTAAAAAATATTGCTTTCAAAACTGCTTCGCCCTTCAAAGGTTATCAGCTGTAAAAGTTTTTAATATTTCTCTAAAACTCTAAATCTCTTGCGGCTTTTATACTCACGCCAAGGGACGGAATAAAGGAATAAATAACTAAAGACGCAGTCTGCTTCACTAACAGCTCCAGAAACAATAGAATAGTTGGGGTCTGCACAGAGGAAACAGAAATTCCTACACACTTTACATGGGCAGAAAAGCTTGTTTCAGTTATATTTAGTAGAAGTAGAAAAGCAACTGAAAAACACCTCTAATAAATTACATAACTTACAGGATACGTTCATTTAAAAGCATCATGAAGTTCTCCTTTCTAATTCAAAAGTTCTAAAGAAACCAAATTAAAGAACACTTAGAACCTTTTGGACATAATAGATAAAATGAAACTCCCCATAAGGGCCCATTTCCACTATATCTGAATATGCAGCATTTCCCGCATGCGAGGCAGACAGGAAAATGCTGCCTAGTCAGACACCAGCATGCCGACAGAATCTCTTGCCGATGCAATTCTGGATGTCATACTGCCGTTTTCTGTAGCCTGCATCCAAATACCTATAGCTGCCGGCTACATCGATTTGGCTACAGCGATGCAGCAGCACAGGTACTACATCCGATTCAGAGAAATGGACATAGCACCAGGTGGAAGTATGGCCTAAGAGTTTTATAAATAAAGTAGGACATAGAGAGGAGGGGGGATGAAAGGCCTTACTCAACTTCATAAAGGTGCTCCCTAGCACCCAGTTTTTATGCGCTCAGCCATGTTCTCCAGGTAGCTACGCAGGAGGCACAGATTCAAGCCCTCCGTGGCCCCAGGCACTTCAAACTATCGCAGCTGCGAGTGTCCCTGGAGAAGATGGAGGAGCACTTAAAGAGGGAGGGCTAGGGAGCAGCTACCGATAATTAATACCTGCCACCCCTCCTACAGCACACTCTATGAAGGAACCTTTCTTAGGGGAAGATTCGGTTTATGTATTTCGTAAAATATGTGTTGTTGTTCCTTTAAAACTGATTTCAATGTACCTTGAGTTTCTTGGCATGCATCTTTTTAACCACTAATATTAACATCCTTTTATATCACTAATATTAAAAGCAACATTTAGATTTGTCCAGTTGCGGGGCTATCATAACGAGGTCTCTGCTAAATGAATAATCTAGGCGATCGTTAAGTATTAGAAGATCTCTGTAGCCACGTTCTATACTTTGTGTGGAAGAAATTAGGGAGGCTTTCCAAAAATGCTTTCACAGCACTTGTTAAATGTAGCCTCCATTACTACAGCCATATTCCCAACCGTGTCATTCTGAGCAACTTTTATGGTTTGCTCTGTGCTGAGAATAATTCAGTGTGGGAGCAAAAATTCATCATATGAATGATTTAAATAGCAATTTCATTTTGATATAAGCAGTAATCTTCCAACTAACCTCCAAGTAATGAATTGTATTATCAATGTGGTTTATTAGGGAAGAATGACCCAGAGGTTACTGTAAAACATATGAGCAAGCAACTTATCTGATATCCCATACCAGGAAGGAGGATGCTAGGCTTACCAATAATAAAATAAGTACACCTCCAGAACAATCCCTATTGGTTTTAAGTCACCATTTTAGAAATCAAGCTGTGCTTTTTTTATTTTTGTAGGCATAAATACAAAAGCTGCCATTGTCGAGGTTCATTCTTTAGTGTCATCGCTACTACAATGAATAACTGCAATGG
>NC_090649.1:385506723-385654223 GCF_040937935.1 Hyperolius riggenbachi | reverse complement strand
AGAGCATCAATGGACAGGTGAGCGTAAGCTTCTTGCATACACTGCATGTCTCAAAATCAAAACGCCACTAGTGACGTGCTCTCCATCCACAGCAGATTGAGTAAAAGCTTCCATTTCGACAAAAGTCTACAGTAATTATTAACTATACCTGTATAATATACAGCTTTAAAAAAATGCCCATTTCTGCCATGGTTGAGACATACCTCTATTTTTTGGAGATCTTAACTGTGCAACATATACTCCTTGTCTTAAAGCAAACCTATAGGCAGGTATAATGCTAACAGTTACTCTGCTGGTGAGCTGACAGGTTGTAGGAGGCCAGCTATGCCTCTGCCCATTCCTCACAGTAATGTGACTACATGGAGGGTCTAGAAAACATCATTAGGATGCCTAGTGCCTGCGCAAACACACACCTCCAGTCTGAAGCACTAGCTAAAGCATATCCGTATCAGTGTACCAAACAAGAGCCAAGCGAGCCACAGCTTTGTCACTGTTTAATGCTATAGAACTTTGAGAGAGATGAGTCATTCAAGATAGAAAAAAAAAATCAATCCTCTATTCTTATTACTTTCTTTTATCTCCAGCATTAAGGAATGAAAAAAGCATTCAGAATCACAATTTCAAGAAGTTCGATAAAGTCTTTTAATGTATTACTCTTCCTATAGCTTTATGAAGGCATCGATATTTGAGAACCCACTTTTTTTGTAAAGATGACTAGAAGATGAAATCCCTGACTGCTCTAATGCTATCACAAGAACATCACATGTATGTAAGCCGTAACCTCTGAGCTCAGGTCTGTCTGATAATGACACATCTACCTTAACAAGGCCATCAAATATGGCTATGCTTCTACTGTATGCACACACACCATCATCGGAACACTTTACTAAAGACCTATAGACAGAAATTGCACTTTACATACACCTGTAATGCCCATGCTGTGTTGCTTAATTACATTATTTAAACAAAAAATGTCCTTTTTGCAATTAATAGAAACATTGCTTCGGTATTTCTACTTCCTGTACTTTTGTTGAAAACAAATAGACGCTGAAGAGAGGATAAGAGCATAACTTTCATGTTATCATTAAATACTTTGCATACAAATACAGGCTGCATTGGACTTCATGTACTGAATTACATACATGACGTGGTACAGTGACTTAAGTCCCAGGTTCAAATCTCAGCCAGCATAATGTCTCCATGAAGTTTTCATGCTTTCCTTGGGTTTGTGTGGGCTTCCTCTGGGTGTTTTCGTTTCCTTCCTCATCCCTTTATAATTAAAGGATAACTTGCAACCTTTAGAATTGGCCCTAGACTGTGATCAGAACCAATGATGTGCTAGAGACATTAAACAATGGCAGCAACATTAAGTTCCACTGAGAACAAGTGAGTAAAATCAATTTTTCAATGACCTCTGTAAAGCACTGTGGACATTATCAGCACTATGCGAATGCTTAAACAACACATGAACTCAGTGGGATATGGAGGCTGCCATATTTATTCCTTTTAAACAATACCAGTAGGCAGCCCTGTTGATCTTTCATGCATCAGCAGTGTCTGAATAACCCACCTAAAACAAGTATGTGGCAAATCTAGTCCGACTTCAGTCAGATACATCTGATCTGCATGCATGTTCAGGAGCTTTAGCTAAAGTATTAGAGACAAGAATCAGCAGGCCAGCCAGGTAATTAGCATTGTCTAAAGTGTCCCTGTAGGGTAAAAAAGTGCCCCTATGGGGTAATCGCCTTAAGAGGAGGAAGCCTCTAAATCCAACAGCGGCTTTCCAGTCCTCCTCCACCAGCTCAGTCCAGCGCTGGGACCCTGGAGGAGGGGGGATAAACATGGCAGCCTCAATATTCCTTTTACTTCAGGGTCCTTTATTATTATTTTTATTTATTATTTATATAGCGTCGACATCTTACGCAGCGCTGTACAGAGAATATATTGTCTTGTCACCAACTGTCCCTCAAAGGAGCTTACAATCTAATCCCTTCCATAGTCGTATGTCTATGTATTTATTGTGTAGTGTATTGTAGTCTAGGGCCAATTTAGGGGGAAGGTAATTAACTTATCTGTATGTTTTTGGGATATGGTAGGAAACCTGAGTGTCCGGAGGAAACCCACAGAGACACAGGGAGAACATACAAACTCCTAGCAGATAGTGCTCTGGCTGGGATTCGAACCGGGGATCCAGCGCTGCAAGGCGAGAGCACTAACTTACCATCAGAAAAGCCTAACATGAATATGTTATAGCAAACTCGTGTCAACAACAGGCTTAATAAGCTGATGCTATGAACAGTTATAGTTAATAATGATAATAAGCACTTGACAGTTGTCTGTTTTCTTATTTGCGGTCTATAGAGTGTTTTTTTTTAATCCCTCATGAAGTAACAGGCAGTCTTGGCTCTGTGCCAGCATTTGATTTCCTCGATGTATCCAAGAATGGCTATTGGTTGCGCATGTCTGTCTTGCGCATCTGGTTTACCTGTTTGATGTACTTTGCTTATGCCATGTAAACCACAAATAATTCCGAGTACGACTCCTGTCGTACTTGGCGAATAAAAGTGATACTGATTCTAGTTCCCCTAAAACACTTGCCCTGCTTTCAATTATATTACAGTACTGATTTGCAACTGAAACAAGAACTATGATCGGTTGCTATGAGCAACAAGCAAATCCCTCTACATAAGACCCTGAGCTGCAGTTTTCTCTCTTTCATTGAGAGACTGATGCTCACTGAACTGTTGCCAAAAATCACATGACTAGAGGTGATAACAGTTGGCCTATGTGAGCAGATTAGTAAGGCAGGAAGGGGCGGGCACAATTTCTGACTGAAGCAGTTCTACTGACTCCTGTAGAAAGACTTTGGCTGAAGGCCTGTTTCTACAGTACTTGCTACCATGAACGGGGGCAAAAGATCAATCACGTTTCAGAACGAGTTATAGAGGACTTTCTGCATAGTCACACTTTATTCTACTTGCTTGTTGCATCAAGCATATTTTATTTCTTTGCTCTTGGCCTCTGACATGAGTCCACGGAAAGAGAAATTACTCCTGGCGGTCCTAGATTAATTTGATGATATCTTGTATGCCTGTTTTTTGAGTAATGCTCTTTTAAATGGCAGTTCTCATTACGTTTCTGACTTATGCATTGATAAGCAAAATATATTAGATTCTTGCTCTCTGCAGTAGCAGGGGGATAATGTTTGAAATACTAAGACTTGCGTTTTTTGTTTTTGCTAAATCATAGACTTATCTATTAGATGTTTGAGATAGGAGTGAGAAATTGCTTCAATAAAACTGCTAAAAAAAATAAAAAATAAAAATCCTATCACGGCAAAAGCAGAAAATATGTTCCGTAACGAAAATTGGACAAAAATGTCACAGTGCTGAAAGATCCGCAGAGAGAAAAAAAATCTACTTCTGCTAAAATAAAAGATGATCTTTTGTTCACTGCATAAACTGCATTATATTCTTAATCAATAATTATGCAGGGTGCCTGTTAGACTGTATTAATTATAATTGCAGTCTAGATGATGTATTGGGATAGAAGACAGCAGAAGATCAACATTCATTATGCAGGCAGAACAAAATTGGCAATAAAATAACCTCTGGAAAAATTTTGGCAGTGTTAAAAACAGCAAAAATATGTGTTCTATTGATCTTTAGATAATGTAAAATGTCAAATTGCTCTGAATGAGATGCAATTTACTAATAATTGCCTGGAGTTATTAGTGCTGAATCAGATCCACCCATGCTCACAGTAAGTATACAGTTGTATCTTGCCCTTAATAAGCACAGTAATCCAATTCAGTAATTCAATTTTATATAGAACTGGTCTATTTTTTTCTGTAGTGCTGGCACTTCGGTTACCACTACATTTCTTCTGTCTAACTACCGAAATCCATTCATGCTTTCATTGTGTTAAGCTTTAAAAATGCCCAATAACCAAAAGGTATTAACTTCCACTTGGTCTGCCAAGATGGGATCAATGGAAAAGGCTTGGGATGATGATTGTTGCTATGGATGCAAGTATGTTTGGCTCCTCAACATCAATTAAATCTTCAGAATTACTGTATTCAGAAGAGGGATGGAAGTAAGTTGTACTTAGCTGCCAGTCTTTAGCTACAGACCCATTATATAATTGTCTCCTGAAGCGATCATTAGTGATTGTTTCAGGTGAAAGTCTCTGCATCAGCTTTGTACAGATATGCGCCTGACTTCCCAACCTGTTTTATGAAGAAGGGAGTGGAGAGCAGCACCCTGCTGAAGGAACGTCAAAGGAAGCTGCTGCAGGAACACCACCAATTGAGTACAGAGTAGTGATCTGTCCTGCAAGACTGTAGAAGAGGAGTCCAACAAAGGTCAGGAACACTTCATTTTCACACAAGAATGTTAGGAACGATCTTCTCATTTGAGGAAAACATGTATGTATAGGACTAGTTCATATAATTGGTTTACAAGAAAGTCAATCAGAAGCTGATCAATCGCTATCCCCCTATCATGTACATTTAATGAAACAGCAATACCCATGCAGGTAGTAGCGTTTACATAAAAAAACCCTTGTGTGTTCAGACTTCCCCAGCTAACATACTGTTCAATTCTGTGGCCCAACCACATGATTGCACTCCTCTAACCCCCCCCCCCCCCCCCCTTCCACCCAATTTTACCATGCTGCTGCCCATTGCAAACACCTCTTAACATAAGGGCATGCCTAGTGTTGGTGCCGGTCTACTTTAGGGGACCCAGCAGGAACCCTCATAGGAGAATTCCAGTAATGTGATTAGGTGGATAGTAAACAATGTGATTAGGCCAATCACAAAACTTAGTGCTGTGGAAGGTGCTGTGATTGAAAAACTATTTATTATGAGGTATCCTGCTGGGCCCCTTGTATCAGACTTGCCCCCTTGCTCCTACATATGTATAATATGCATAATAAACTTCACTGCACATTTGTACAAGTATGGATGCAGGGGGTCACAGGGCAGAGACCCACTAAGTACTAACGAGAGCAGAATCCAGTGGCCTGATGACAGTATGGGAGCTACTTTAAAGTCTGACTGTCCATATATGTTAAGGTAGCAATAAAGTTTGCTCCTACCAGCCGTTCCAACCCCGTTCTTATACTTTAGAGATTTAGAGCATTATAGCCTTTACCCGTTTCTATGCTGCGGGATTCTGGCCTATGTGATGGTGCAAAATACCTACAGGGAGGCATGCTTGAACTTCTGTTACCCGGAAGTGGAAAGGCTAATGGGACCCACAGGTGATGGGGAGGAGAGGTTTATAGCAATGAGACCAGGAAAGACTAAGCAAGGCTGCGAGGAAGGCAGCTGTACTGTTAAATTAAGTTTTTATTTTACAGACAGGATTGGTTTAAGCTTTCAGCATAAAAACATGAATAGTTCAACAATACTTAGTATTCAAAGGGAACTGAAATGAAAGGATTCAGCTAATCGAAATTACATTATTTTATATTCAATCTGTCGGATGTGAATGCTGCTTTATATGTCAGGGGTGCCATTAAAATTACATTTACTCTAGATTCATGTGTCTGTTTAAAGTTAGTTCGTTTGCCATTAATCAGTGGTGCTTATACTGGTGAAGAAAGCATAGAGGAGCTAAAGAAAACAAGGAGCCAAATGATAAATGAATAGAAAATGTCAAGTTCTAGTAGCCATTTTATGATAATTGTCTTTTTTTTATCATCTAATGGACTGAATTGAGTTTCCACTTTTGTTCAAATGCATCTGCCACCAAGGAATTGCTTGCACAGCGCTGGTTACAGCGAACAATGCAAAGGATTCCTTTTATGATGCTGTCAGTCTGGGAAGAAGAAAAACGAAGCACTTTCCAGCTCAGACTTATCAGCCGGCCATAGAATTGAACTAACCTTCGATTCTCCTCATGATCTACACAAAGGACCAAAATAAACTTATCTGACCCTCACATATTCCACACTGTCACAAGTGTTGGCCCATATTAGAAAAGCCTGTGATGTATTGTTGAGTTACGCTCCACAAGTCGCACCATAATAACATGGGCTGAGTCAGACAAACATTACAAGGGAACAAAGTTACGCAAAAATGCTGTATATGTTCATACAAGACGGAAAATCCCCACTGTGGGGGGCGGGGGGAGCTCATTGCTACAGGCAAGCAGACATTAAATCACGCAGAGGAAGATATACCAAATATACTTACATACTAGACTTGGTCTATAACAAGTAAATAATTCTGGCTAGCATGCAAACCTAATGCAGAGTATGCAGAATGGAACTGGGCCAATCGTATTCACTTCCTGCTGACTCACATGACTGAAGATGGATTACATGCATTAGATAATGGACAGTGCTAGGAATGTAAGCAGCCACAATTTAAAACAATTGTGACGTGTTCCCCTTAAGTGGGGAGACTGCTGCCTCTTTTTCCCCTTTCCTTCACCATAGAGGAGAAGTGTCTGAGCCAAGTGGCTGCTAAATATGATAATCTGGCATGGTGGTTCCCCAATTGTGATTTATATAGCCAACAGCCTTCTGAAGCTTGCACTAGCCCACCTATGTTTGTAAATATCCATACAGTAAAATCTATAAGGCTAGGTTCATGCTACACATTTAAAACAAAACATTTTCAGCAAGGGAAAAAAGCCAATAAAAATGGACAAGTCTAAGGATTCTGTGTTCTCTATAGCACATTTCCCCAACCCTGTTCTCAAGGCCCACCAACAGTACATGTTTTGCAGAAAACAACAAACATACACAGGTGGGGTAATAAGTATCTCAGCAGAGCAGATTAACTGCCTCTGTGGATTTCCACAAAACATGCATTGGTGGGCTTTGAGGACAGGGTTGGGGAACACTGCCTATAGGATTCATTCAGTATAAAATATATCAATTGTCTCTGTTGCAGAAGCAGAATGCAAAGACCTGTCTTGCATAACCTTTTCCAAACCCTGAACCGAAAATGGACATAACAAAAATAGCCCAAATCAATCCCCACCCAGACCCTTCCCAAGTTAGGTGTCCCTTGCTGACACACCAACTAATACAAAAACATATATGGACAGACACAGCCGATTTTACTTTTATCAGCTGTAACTGTACATGCTGCATGTAAAAAAGCTGGAACCAACTTCCGGCCCCAAGTCCACATGGCTTCCCCAATGGCACATAGGATGTGTGTAATGTGCTTTAAAGAAAGGAGGGTGAAGAACCTGAAAAAGAAAAAAAAGAAAAAAAAAAAGGCTTTCAGTGCTGATTCAATGAAAAAGAAAACAGAATCAGCACCATGGAAAGCAGGTTCACCAGGCCCTACAGAAGCCCAAAAACAGATAGGCAAAAATACATAATACAATGTGTGTGTATATATATATATATATATATATATATATATATATATATATATATATATATATATATATATATATATATATATATATATACACACACATTCACACACATTTATTCTAATGGCCATTTTTTTTTTTGGGGGGGGGGGGCATTGATTTGGGCACTGGCACTTAGCTATTTCATGGCTGAAGTGTTACTTCGCCATGAGACGTTACTTTGGGCGCCAGCATCCTCCTGCTGAGTAGCTAAAGCACCAGCTGTGAAGATTTTGTCCCTCAGGGATTGGATTGGCTCTATGAGTGAATACAGTGAAAGGTAAGCATGGGTTAGAGTGATCGGTACAGAACACAAGTTGGGTAAGAAGGTTACTGGGAGACTGTAAGTAAAAGTAAGGTCAGAAAGAGATTAATATTAGGCTTGAAGGTTAGTGTTAGGCCTCAGAAAAAGGTTACCATCTGTGGGAGGTTAGGTATCAGCAACAGGTTCATAATGGTGGGAAGAACAAGCTGTCAGACAGTGGATAATGTGGGTGAGCAATAAGGGATACAGACTTTTTCCTGATGGGACTGGATATATTTAGACAATCAAAAAGGAAAAATAAAAGTTACACCACTAACAAAACTGTGACATGTACCAAAAGCTACCCAAGTATTGGAAATCTTTTGTTTTCTTTTTTTTTTTTCAAAATACTTCACCCGATTTCAAAGCGTTTGAGTGATAAAAATGGATATTTAAAAAAACATAATAAAATAATAAAAAAAAATTATACTTGTAGCAACGTAGTCACGCATTACTTCCACACATGGAGATAACTAAAAACAAAGAGGTTAGCAGAGCTGACTGGAACTAGCACGGATTGATAATTGTGTCACTAAAACAGAATTACATTCCAATTACTGCCTTCCTGGCAGTGCTTATCTGGGATTTCTTATCTAGATACATGGAGAAATTATGAACAACATTCTCTGGTTACCTAATACAGCTTGCTTTTCTGTACCTCACCTTTACTAAGAAGGTCTTATCAACTTCAGCTATAGTTGAGACTTTTATAAACATGCTTCCAAAAAGGGCATACAGGACAGGAAAACAGCAAGACAGAGAAATAATATGTAGGTAAATGTTTTGGGTTTTTTTTTCCACGGAGGGCCTAGTCGCAATACTGTGCGGATTTCAGCAAAAGTGTGGGATGTGCAAGGGCATCAGTGAATAGACGACAGTGTCTGGTTGTCATATGCACTGGTATTTTCACAATGCACAGCTGCATGCATTTTCAGCAGGTAACTTAAGCAGGTACCTAGGACCTAGAGAGTATCTCTAGGGCCCTGGTTTATGCTAGTCCCAAACAAATCTTACCAAAAAAGCAAGGTGGCTATCAAGGGCAGGCCCACAGTTGTTGCTTGCCTAGAGCCCCATTTCACAATAAGGGCTGGTTCACACGGGCTGTTTTGTGGTGTTTAACGCGGCATTTCAGATGCTGCGTTTTTTGTGATCTATCGCCGTCCCATTCAAGTGAATAGGAGCATTTAGAACTGGCTTTTGCAGGCTTTCATGAAAGCCTGGCGGTAGATGCCGGCATTGCGTCTCATCTCGAAAGCAACATGTTGCTTTCAGAGGCGGGAAACAATTGCAGAGAACCGACCTGCTAGCCTTCAAGGCTCCCCAAAAGGCTTGAAAAGCTAGCGTCTAAACGCTGGCATTGAACCTGGCGCCGAGCGAAAGCTTGGCAGAAGCCCGTGTGAACCAGCCCTAAAGGACAACTGAAAGGAGAGGGATATGGAGGCTGTCATATTTATTTATTTTTTAGCAATTGTAGTTGCTTAAAGAGACTCCGTAACAAAAATTGCATCCTGTTTTTTATCATCCTACAAGTTCAAAAAGCTATTCTAATGTGTTCTGGCTTACTGTAGCACTTTATACTATCACTGTCTCTGTAATAAATCAATGTATCTTTCCCCTGTCAGACTTGTCGGCCTGTGCCTGGAAGGCTGCCAAGTTCTTCAGTGTTGTGGTTCTGCTATGAACTCCCCCTTCCAGGCCCCTCTATGCACACTGCCTGTGTGTTATTTAGGATTAGAGCAGCTTCTCTCTTCTCTCTTATCTTTTACAAGCTGGATAAATCGTCCTCTGAGCTGGCTGGGCTTTCACATACTGAAGAATTACAGACAAGGGCAAAGCTGTTTGCAGGAAGAAACAAGCAGCCTGAAACTTCAGTGCAGGAGAACAGGGGGAAAGAAACACACAAATGATCTCTTGAGATTCAAAAGGAAGGCTGTATACAGCCTGATTGTGTATGGATGTATTTTCTATGTGTGGACATACTGTACATCAACCTACTTCCTGTTTTGGTGGCCATTTTGTTTGTTTATAAACAAACTTTTTAAAACAGTTTTTAACCACTTTTAATGCGGCGAAGAGCGGCAAAATTGTGTCAGAGGGTAATAGGAGATGCCCCCTAACGCACTGGTATGTTTACTTTTGTGCGATTTTAACAATACAGATTCTCTTTAACTGTCCTGCTGATCCTCTGCCTCTAATACGTTTAGCCATAGACCCTGAACAAACATATGCAGATCAGAGGTTTCTGACATAATTGGCCTCAGTTCACACTCTTAGCCGCACACCCGGCTGTTATCAGCTCACCTCCTCCTATGCTATAAGCATAGTTGCTCACAGAAGCACCGGCCCTGCATTCTCTCATCTCGCCCCACCCGGCTAATTTTTCCTGCCACCCAGCTGGAAAAAAAATTCTAGGGAGAACATTGAAGCAGTTTAGACTAGTCTACAGATGGTTTTTAGTCTACTGATGGTTTGGTGTAATGTTTTAGACCTGGTCTAACATTCAGTAATTATACAATTCACAAAGGCAAACAAGGAGTAACCACGCCCACTTTTTCTGACAGAGATTAGACTAGCTGCTTTCTGTTGGTAAAGTAATTCTGTGAGGTATTTTAGATGTGAGGATGGAAAATTTTGAATTATGCAGAAGATTAATTGTATGCAGAGGAGAGCTCATCAATGGAGAAGGATGTCAGCCATAGCTACTTGTTTGTGAATTGCATCTTTTGATCGTTTTCCCTGCTTTACCCACCTAATTACCAAATAGTTTAGACCAGGTCTAAAACATTTGGTAATAGTGAATTCCCCTTTGATGCAACTGACCAGACCCTCAGTAGACTAAAAACTATCAGTAGACTGACTAGTCTAAACTGCTTAGTGAATTGAGGCCATTGTCAGATCTGACAAGATTAGCTGCATGCTTGTTTATAGTGTTATTCACACACTACTGCAGCCAAATAGATCAGCAGGGCTGCCAGGCAACTGGTATTGTTTAAAAGTAAATAAATATAGCAGCCTCCATACACTTCTCACTTCAGTTGTCCTGTGATCCATCTCATTGAGTATAGCTGAATGAGTCAGCTCTGCACAGGCGAGTAATGCAGGTGCCATGCAGCTGTATAAAAACATGAACACCTGCATTTCAGAGAAACACTACAGAGTAAATAGGTCCTGAAAGCAAACTGGATCTTATTCTGATTCCATACTGTACACACCTAAATAACATTGTTTTACTAAGAAGATGGATGCGTGATATTCTCCGGACAGGAAGTCATAATGGACATGCTCATAGCTAGGAACTCGGTACACAAAAGTGGCTCTAAACTCTTACCACACTATCCAAAACTAAAATATATATCTTTTTTTCCTCAGGAATTGGGCCTTAAACCCTGGCAGAAGATTCCCTGCTAGAGGGCTGTAATGATGCCAGTTGTTTCTGCATATGTGCCAACATTCTATAGAAATTAGGTTACAGAAGATACAACACAACAGAACCACAACTTTGTTTTACAGGTCCTTGGTCCCAATTTGGCCATCCAAGAAGATAGTCAATGACAAATTCATATAATCATTGCCAGTTGAAATTTACTACACTGACATAGGACACATTTGTTCTGTCCAGTGTCCGTTGCATTGATATTTTGGGCACCCGAATGAGTGCCAAGGCTTACTGGAAAATTAACACAGATGTCGATTTGCTGCTCCCAATCGACTTGATCCGCCTATAATACAGTATTTGTCAGAAATTTTAAATAGTGTAACACATACACACTGCTTTATAGTGAAATACCTTATGTCGTGTTCCTTTTTCATTAACAAACTCATTAGGTACTTAAAATTACAGGTTTGTATGAAACATCAAACTAACCAACCATCAAAGTAACATGGAAATTCCAAGTATAAGGAGTCAATACAAACATTTGTGGGCATGTGCTGAACGCAGGAAACACTCAAAACAAAACTATTTTCACGCATCTGCTGTTATGAAATAGCAAGAAAGTGTGGTATATACCGTAATCTGTGCAGAGTACATCTAAGCAGGAGCTGTGATTTCTGTATTCTCTTTGATCACTGTTACACTATCACATACATTAAAAGCTAACACGTATGTACATATGCAGGACCAGATGGTGGGTATTAGCAACCCTTTCTAAATAGATCTTAAAACTCATTTAAATAAAATACACAGAAGGAAAGATGTTGAGGCTCCAACTATGTAAACGATTCTCAACTGCATCCTGCTTTGCAGAAATAAATAAAACGACTTTTAATGGAGAACAAATAAACAAGGTACACCTATTCAATACTAAAAGTTCCAAGTGTATAAAGCTACCTTTCTAAAGTCTTGTTTCGCCTCTAAAGAAGCAGATCTTTGTTCCTTGAAATGTGTGTCAGAAATTGTACTAATGAAAGAACTAAAGCCTTGTTTGCAAGTACGAAGATCGTGGGCCGGCAGGGATCTGGACTTGATCCTTGGGCAACATTTTGGGGCAGTCATACTGTAGACGTGTGACAGATCTGACAGATTTTGTATTCTCATCAATTCATTTATTTTCAAAAGCACTCCCTGGATAGCAGTGGCATGCTCCAACTGTGCACAGGAGACACTGACATTGTAGTATTGTTGTAAAAGTCCTTTCCAGGGAGTGCAGTTCATACTCGTAACATGTGCATTTTGCAATGGACCATTGTGAATCTAGTCTTAAAGTGTACTTGAAGGGAAAAAATGCCCCTAGGGAGTACTTATCTTGGGAGGGGTAAGCTTCTAGAATAGATCCTAAAAAGGCTTACCCCATCCTCCTCACCAGAGAGAATCCAGCGCTGCAACCCCACGAAGATTCGATCGTCACTGCATGTTGATGGTGCACATGCGCAGTAGCTGCTCTCCTTCAGGCAGAAATAGCGAGCAGTCTGCACCTGCGTAGTAGGGCGGACCCAATCTGGCTGGGCTGTTTCTGCCAGAGTCCGAGCAGAGAGCGTGCAGCAGCAATTGTAAGTATTATTGGGAGAGACTGTGCGGAGTAGCCAGCACTGGATGCCCTCTGCTGAGGAGGATGGGGAATTCTCTTTAGGATCCAGAGGCTTCCCCCCCCCTGAGGCATGTACCCCCCAAGGGGCACTTTTTCCATACAGTTTTAAACAATCAAAACTTTAAATGTAGATTTTAACCATTAAAATACAAAGTAATACTATGGAAATGCAGGAGAGAACTACTTAAAGTGCCCACCAATGATACAATCTTGACTGTACAATTTTACCACTTCAATGTAATACGAGGGAATACCTAAAGTAAACATTCAAAGTATATTGACTTCTGCTAGAAATAGTTGTTGAAATTGTAACTTAAGGCCGGTTTTACACTTTTTTTTTTTACGTTGCAGTGGGATGCGATGCTCTCGCTGCATCCCACTGCAACGCAAATGACAATCATATGACCCTGCAGCAGAGTGTGCCGACAGTATCACATGCATAGTGCCACCACCCGCTCAGCAACATACTCCCTGATAGACAGGAAGTACGTCACTGGGATTCTTGTTCATTCGCGCATGTGTGACACACCGTGCTCCATTGTTTACACTACCTGCTGTGTCACCCATAGACTTTAATTACCCCAACGTTAAGCGCAGTGCTTGCAGTAACGCACTGTTGCCCTTGCAATGGATCAGATACTTCCGGTGCACCGAAATAAGTGTGAAAGTGTCCATAGACTTTCATTACTTTTGTGGCCCATTGCGGTAAAATAGGGTAACGCAATGCAGGTCTACCCTGCAAGAGTAAAAGGGGCCTAAAAGAGGAAATGGAAAAAATGCAAAACACACACACACAATGCATCTAACAATATTTACATTATTTTATGTTACATTTTTCTACCCACAGAACTGGACAGAATACAACCATTTAACCCACAACAGGATGTAAAAAAACAAAAAACAAAACCACGATTTTAAAGATGCCAAAAACTAAATGGCGTAGAAATTACACAGAATATTTTTACAATAGCTGTTCTCTAGTATTACACCTTCACCATACTCTTTACTAAGATTTTTCTCCAGTTATAAAGAATAAATCATAACAGAGCCATAAATCAACAACTAAAAGTAAGGATTGCTGCTTTCACATCTAGGTACATTAGGCCATATACAAATGCAGAGCCATGGCTGCTTATTTTCACCACAGGTTACAAACACCCTCAGAGGTAACTCTACAGAACTAGGTCTTTTTAATGGACTTACACAATAGCTGTTTAATTAACCGCTGCAAAGTAAAAAAAGAAGGGGGAAAAAAAAAAACACAGGTTCCTTTACAAGTCTGCACTATGATCTGAAAATAGATACAGTAGAGTCAGTGTGATGGAGTTAAGTGGTTTAAATGTATAAAGTTTTTTCACACAAGGGGTTAATTTACCACTGGTACAGGAATCAACCCCAAGGTTTGTAGATGATGGCAATAAGATGTTGAGCCTCATACAAGTCTCTGACAGGAAAAATATGTGTGAAACTCATTGATGCTGCCTCTTAGAGCTATCTAATGGTTGGTACCTTTGGTTAACTGAGGATGTGGCATAGGGTCTGCAGCCTCCTACACTGGCAACATTGCAGGACCGAGGCAGGATGTGTTCTGTTGCTAGCAGTGGGGAGGATGCCTGACGGAGTGGCATGGGAGTGAGGTCACGCGGCAGCCATTGTGAGTGGTGAGAACAATGCTCTTGGCCAGCAACTGGCCAAATCACTCCATCAGGCTGATCGCTATCTGAGGCATCAGGAGACATCTAGTGTGTACGGGGCTTTACACATCCCCTGCATAGCACAGAATAGGGACATCCAAACATACCTACTTGTTTGAGCCTCACATCCAAAGTCCAGGTTTTTGCACTTTTTGTGTTAAATAATAAAAACATTTTAAGCTAAAGTAAAACTGTTCTCTCCAAAACAAAAATTCTGTCATGGTCGTTTAAAATGCTCTTAAATCCATGGTGTCTTCTGCACCCTTATAATAGAGAATATTCCTACTTCCCAGGACACGCTACTTTTTCACACATTGAGTATATATTTGCTAGTGCAAATTTAACCCCCAGACTTCAAGGCACGGAGATCTTATATGTTGTGCTTGCCGATCATTCTCCAATCTCGGTAGATCTCCTACAGAAGATTCAGAAAAGCAAGGGCATGTCATGGAGATTTCCTCTCTATCTATATGGGGGTGATGGTTTTGAGCAGAATTTGAGAACTTCTGCGTTAGAATACACCTATGACAATGCACAGCGTAAGACAGATCCTTATTTTAGACACTGGAAAAGTCATTAGAGGAAGAAAAATGTGTTATATTTTATCCAAAATAAAGATCTGCATGAAAGCATGCTTCGATGCTACAACAAAAGTAAGGTAGGTCTATGGTGCTTACAAGAAACAGCCCACAAAAACTAAAAGAAATTCAAATCAAGCCCCATACACACACTCAACCAAGGACGCTCAGTACAAACGAGAAGACAAATGAAAGCGATAAAAAGATACGCCTTGACGTGCACACATTAATAATACACACCGCGCAACAAAACGAGCGACTTCCTTAAAAGACGTGTGTTCACCATATCGTTAAAGCTCCACAGCGATGTTTCTTCACCATAGTCGATAATAGTACATAATAGCATAATCATCCAGATTTGTGTACACATTAACAGTTTGCAGACGTCTTCTCGCCATCTTTTCCAAAATCAATCCGAATTCCGGAACGATTCAATCTCTTCTTTGTCGTTTGCCGTTTCTTATCTGTCGTTCTCGCTCAGTCGTCCGCACGTGAAGTTTGTCGTTCAATTTGCCCAAAACGTTAGATTTTCGCTCACTGTAAAAGACCGCGGTTAAGCGTGTGTATGGGGCTTTATGTTCAAACCTAAGCTAGGTACACACATCAGATAAAAGTCGTTGGAAAATGAAAGATCACAGACCAATTTTACCCCCTTCCATGTAGTATGAAAGCCATACCTACACAGTCTATTAAATCGAGCTGATCTCCCGCATCAGATAAAAATCTTTGCAAGATGCTGGACACATGCAAATGATCAGTATCTGCAAAAGATCAGTTCCTGCAAATTGCATTCATAGTCTATGATATCTGCAGATCTCAGACACACATTGTTTAACAGACATTCATCTGCAGTTCAGATCCACCAGGATGGATCTTCAGATGATTATCTGATCTGCAGATGAATGTCCTTTAAACAAGGCGTGTATGAGATCTGCAGATATCATAGACTATGAATGCATTTTGCAGGAACTCATCTTTTGCATGTGTGCAGCATCTTGCAAAGACTTATCTGATGGAGAGTTCAGCTCAATAGAATAGACTGTGTCGGTATGGCTCTCATACTACATGGAAGGGGGAAAAGTTGGTCTGTTGAACTTTCATTTTCCAAAGAGTTCATCTGATGTGTGTACCCACCTCTAGATTTCTCAAAATATGGAGGAAAAGCAGGTAAACTGTATCAAGAACCCATTCTGGCACTGGGGGGTTAAAGTGGATACGAGATAAAATGTAGGTTATTACTAAGGACCTCTTCACATGTATTATATAGTCAATTCACCCCCCATGTTTTTTCTCTTTTAATCCCTCCTATTACCTTATTAGGTCATGTTGACTCTCCCGCTCATCTTTCTAATCACTGTAGTGTCGCAGGTGGCAATATTACAAGTGTTCCTGGGAACACCTCTTCAGAAGGCTTAAGATGGCGGTAGCCTGAATTTGAAACAACAACCTCCTTATCAGAAATTGTCAACATCGAGTGAGGTTTAACGAGAGAGATCGAGTGAGGTTTAAAGAGAGAGAGAGAGAGAGAGAGAGAGAGAGAGAGAGAGAGAGAGAGAGAGAGAGAGAGAGAGAGAGAGAGAGAGAGAGAGAGAGAGAGAGAGAGAGAGAGAGAGAGAGAGAGAGAGAGAGAGTGTGTGTGTGTGTGTGTGTGTGTGTGTGTGTGTGTGTGTGTGTGTGTGTGTCTTTAAAACTAGTTATCTTACTTTGCTTCTTAATCATAAAAAATAAAAAAAGTTATTTACTGGCTAGCTGTGGCACGGTAACCAACTTTTTATACAAGGGATAATATGCTGTGTTTATAGAATGGCATTGCTTTGTATGAGGATAATTACTACCATTTTAGTTCTTACTAAAACAATACAGAGAAGGATTAAGTTGGATGCAAGAACTTTGTTCCACACTGAGATAATGAGGGATATTGTTTCACAAGGAGACAAGGAACATACGTAAAGTTTACAAGCACTGACAGTTTTTACTATCCATGCTCCTGTTCAATTGTGCACTTTTCATGTGAAAAAATAAATAAATCACATTACGGCAAAACTCTACTGTGTTTTGTTGTGGCCTTTTCATACCTGGGGGTTCTTTCAACCCTTACACACCTAATCAGATCCAGCACTAAAGTTCCACTGTCCTGCAAGGTGCAGCTCTCCCCTCCTTATAATCGGAGCAGTGCTTTTCAGCGCTGCTCGATTTGGGCGCAGCCAGCGCCACCATAGACTATAATAGGAATCAGTCTATAGCGGCGCTCAGTGAGTAACGTCGGCTCCATCAGAAGACGGAGCCATAGTTGCTTAAAAAAAACACAATAATTCGGCTTCCAGCAATCGCTGGAAGCCGAATTATTTCATTCCCCCACTATCCATGGCGGCCTAGAGGGGGGAATAGTAATTAAAACGTCCCGGACTTGTGCAGAAGCAGGATCAGTCATATACCGCTGTATGCTGCGCCCAAGTCTACCGGCGCCGATTTCAAATGTACTCCTCATAATTGCCAACCCCAGCTGGGTCGTGAGCTTCTGCATACTTGCTTTTAAAATTTCTATACTTCTTATTTTAAAACCTGTAACTAAAGGTAAGATAGTGGATGGGTTATTTGGCAGTCCCATCATTTCTCTGAATTTCTATAAATTAGATGCTGCAAGTCTTCTGCCACATTTAAAAAAAGATGGGGGGGAAAGGCTGTGCGTCCCTAAACACATGTTGCAATTGAATGGTTAATCGCACAGGCATACACCGCCTCTGTCAGACTGAAAAATGCATGCCCTGCACCCAAGACAAGTGCTAACATTTATTAAACTAGGAGGAACTTTAGCTTCCAATATGGTTTGCATGCAAAGTATATTATACTAGACACTTGCGCCACGGAGGCAAGCCTCCAGGCAAGTGACCTAACCTAAATTTAAAACCTTGGGAGCAGCTAAGCAAAAAAAAAAAAATGTGTAACTTACAATTTGTTGAACAGCAAGGAGAACGCAAGCGCATACCACTAAGGCTGCATCTGAAATGATCACCAGTTCAGTGTGAAGCACCTAAATAGATTTTCTGCACACTTTGCATTCAATTCAGATGCAAATCATATGCAAATCTGCTACTACTTATTATGCAAACAGGAAACTCAGGAGGAGGGGCTGGGAGCATTTACATATTTACAAAGTTAAAAAAAAGATGGGGGGGAAAGGCTGCGCGTCCCTATACACATGTAATAAGTAGTAGCAGATTTGCATATGATTTGCATCTGAATTGAATGCAAAGTGTGCAGAAAATCTATTTAGGTGCTTCACACTGAGCTGGTGGTCATTCAGATGCAGCCTTAGTGGTATGCGCTGACGTTCTCCTCGCTGTTCAACAAAATGTAAGTTACACTTTTTTTTTGCTTAGCTGCTCCCAAGGTTTTAAATTTAGGTTAGGTCACTTGCACGGAGGTTTGCCTTACCGTAGCGCTAGTGTCTAGTATAATATACTTTGCATGCAAACCATATTGGAAGCTAAAGTTCCTCCTAGTTTAATAAATGTTAGCACTTGTCTAGGATGCAGGGCATGCATTTTTTAGTCTGACAGAGGCGGTCTTTGCTTCTGCCACATTCCCTTTCAATGTTTGCACTGACTGATCAAGCAGCAGTTGCCACTGACAGCAGAATCTGGTACCAAGTTTGCTTTTAGCTAATTTGGTCTCATTAATTTTAAAAGCCATTCTGTAAACACAAACTCAAAATGAACTTCATGGCTGAGTTGGGCCTTCAGTACTTCTCAGCTGCAAAACAAACTCAAAGCACAATACCGTTTGCTTTTATCTCAGGGCAGTGTGATATTCAGCTCTGGCTGTCTGAAATCCTGATTACTAAGATTCGAAATATGCACAAGCCATATACAGTAGTGGCCAAAATTATTAGCCCCCCTTATGAAATTTGACAAGACTTATGAGCTCTTAATGAAAGTAACCATTAACAAACAAGTGTTTTCTTTATATAGTGTATTGGTTTCCAAAATAATGTCCACTAAGTTTAATTAGGATGTTTTATTGTTACACCGAGCTGAAACAAGAAAAGGTCAATAATGAGACATCAAGAATTATTAGCCAAATGGCCATTAATAGTCAGTAGTGTAAGCTTTCTGTCCACAATGTAGTACACATCACAGATTGCTTGTGAAAATCTCTTAGAACAGTTCTTTACTAGGTTGGCACATGTCTCCTGAGGGACTGGGGCCTATTCCATTGCAAACTGTTCTTGCTGGTCCAAATTGCACGGTTTCGGAACATGGACATTCACTTTGAGCACCCACCAGATTCTCAATGGTATTGTGATCTGGGCTCTGTGCAGGCTCCAGGATCTTGGTTTTGGTATTCTTGAGGAACTGCTGGACTAATTTCGATGTATGCTTAGGGTCACTGTCTTGCTGGAAGACCCAGCGACAGCCTAAGCGTAGACTAGATTTCTGCATATTGTCTCTCAAAATGCCAACATAATTTTCTTTTTTCATAATGCCATACACCCGAACAAGATTCCCTGTGCCTGAGGCTGCAAAACAGCCCCAAAGCATGATGCTACAACCACTATGTTTAACTGTGGGAACTGTGTTCCTAGGGTTGAAGGCCTCTCCCTTTCTTCCCCAAACATAAGCAACATCCATGTGCCCAAACAGTCACAGTGTAGTCTCATCAGACCAAAGCACAGACTTCCAAAACTCATCTTTACATTTCAAATGTTAACAGGCAAACCTCAGTTAGGCTGTGATGTGCTGCTCTTTGATTAAAGGGGTTCTTCTGGGACGATGACCCTGAAGCCCACCACGATGAAGAACCCTCAAAACTGTATTCCTTGAAACATCAACTCCATCTTGGCAGATGTCTGGGGCCCCTTTTCTGGCATCTCTATTTTCCTCTCCAGAGTTCTGGAAATATTGCACTTACTGCCACATTTGTTTCTTACAGAATTTGTCTCCTTGAGTAACAGTAGTTTCTCTTATGTTCAGGTGCACTTTTCCTTAGAGTCTTTTTATGCTGATTGAATGTTGTTAGGAAGCCAATTAACTGCACAGGTGTGGTTTCAAAGTGGATTAGTTAATTACTGTAGATGTGTTTTGAAAGCAAACATTCACGTGGGGCTAATATTTTTGACCACACCATTTTTACTATTTTCGATATAAAGCAAGCCTAAAATGTATTTTATATTACAAAATCTACCACCAAAGGCTACTAAATAACACTAGGGTTGCCGCGATATTCCGGTTTTACGATATACCACGGTTTGATTGTGCACGTTAACCATACCGTGCACAATCTCGTTTTACCGGTTTTGGGGGTGGGGCGGTTTGACGTAGTGGCGGGGATACGACGCAGCAGCGAGCGCACGAACAGTGGCGGGGATACAAATACTCACTTGCAGGCAGCCAGCTCCGTCCTGAACGATGTACTAGCTTCATTGTACTTCCTGTTCTTGCATCACATTTCCCTGAAACAGCGCCCCCTGGGTGCTATTACAAGATGATGCAAGAACAGGAAGTAGAATGAAGCCCGTACATCGGTGAAGGACCTTGCTGCCGGCAAGTGAATATTTATCCCTGCTGCTGCGTCCCCTCTCCCTCCCTCCCGGCTCTCTGTGCTGCAGACACCTTATTCTGGCTACACCTATCTATCTACCTATGCTGCAAGCACCTACTACTGGCTACACCTGTCCCTGGCTATCTTTGCGGCAAGGACCTACTACTGGCTGCACCCATCCCTGGCTACCTATGCTGCGAGCCCCTACTACTGGCTACACCCGTCCCTGGCTACCTATGCTGCGAGTACCTACTACAGGCTTCACCTGTCCCTGTCTACCTTTGCTGCAAGCACCTACTACTGGCTGCACCCATCCCTGGCTACCTATGCTGCGAGCACCTACTACTGGCACACCCATTCCTGGCTACCTATGCTGCGACACCTACTACTGGCTACACCCATCCCTGGCTACCTATTCTGTGAGCACCTACTACTGGCTACACCTGTCCCTGGCTACCTATGCTGCAAGCACCTACTACTGGCTGCACCCATCCCTGGCTACGTATGCTGCGAGCACCCACTACCGGCTACACCTGTCCCTGGCTACCTTTGCTGCAAGCACCTACTACTGGCTGCACCCATCCCTGGCTACCTATGCTGCGACACCTACTACTGGCTACACCCATCCCTGGCTACCTATGATGCGAGCACCTACTACTGGCTACACCTATCCCTGGCTACCTATGCTGCGAGCACCTACTACTGGCTGCATCTACTACTGGCTACACCTGTACCTGGCTACCTATGCTGCGAGCACCTACTACTGGCTACACCTGTCCCTGGCTACCTACGCTGCGAGCACCTACTACTGGCTACACCTGTCCCTGGCTACCTACGCTGCGAGCACCTACTACTGGCTACACCTATCACTGGCTACCTATGCTGCGAGCACCTACTACTGGCTACACCTGTCCCTGGCTACCTATGCTGCGAGCACCTACTACTGGCTACACCTATCCTGTCATACTACTGGCTACACTTTGTCCCTGCCTACCTATGCTGCGAGCACCTACTACTTTCTACACCTATCCCTGGCCACCTTTGCTGCAAGCACCTACTACTGTCTACACCTATCCCTGTCCACCTTTGCTGTGAGCACCTACTACTTGCTACACCTATCCCTGCCTACCTATACTGCGACCACCTATTACTGGCTACACCCATCCCAGGCTACCAATACTGCGGCCACCTATTACTGGCTACACCTAGCCCTGGCTACCTATGCTTCAGCTACCTACTACTGGCTACAGAGGGGGGCCCCGGGTCCAAATAATTGTATAAAACCATATACCGTAATACCGTCATACCGTGGTATTTTTTTTGACGGTTATCATGCCGTGGAATTTCATACCGTTGCAACCTTAAATAGCACTGGTAAATGTTTGTTTATATCAACTTTCATCAATGCTGCAAACATTGGGAAGAAGGTTAGGAAAATATTCCATAACTCCTGTGGAGGCTAATAATTTTGGCCTCAACGCTAGCTGTGTTTCTACAAAACAGGTCAATGGATAACTCCAAACTACAATATTTTATGTACGGGAGAATGGAGAGGGAAAGAAAAGACAGCGTTGGGCTACTGTCTCTGTTCTACCCAACTTCGATTCTTACTATCTCTTACCAAGAAGAAGTCTTAGGGCTGAGACACACCAGAAAAGCTCACCAAACGCTAGAGGTTTCAAAAGCTCTTCCCAATGTAATGCTATGTTTTTTGTTTTTTTTTACAAAACCTCATTGCTCCAGTGTGCATAGACACATAGGATAACATTAGCAGCAGATTTAAAAACTCAAAACGCTCAGAAAAACTCCTCTGGTGTGCACCAGGCCTTACTGTGTACCCATTTCTCAAGTGTACCAACATCCACTATGTACTCTTTCTTACTGTGTGTCTGCTCTTCATATGCACACAATCCACCTGTATAAGGAAACCAACTACGTACACAATTCTCTGGTGTACCCAGTGCTTTTGGGGACACAGAATTATTGTGCAATTTTCCTTGAAAAGCAAAAAAACAAGTGCTGTGATCCCACCGAAGGGGTCTCTAAAAGACATATGAAATGACGAATCCTGATAATTTAACCACTTCAGCACCACAGGGTTTTTTGCTTAAAAACCAGAGCAATTTTCACATTTCAGCGCTCCTCCCATTCATTCACCAATAACTTTATTGCTACTCATCAGATGTAAATGATCTATATCTTGTTTTTTTTGCCACAAATTATGCTTTGTGAGGGTGATATTTGCTTTTAGTAATTATGTTATTATCTGTGCATTTTAAAGGGAAAAATGAGAAAAAAAAGAAAAAATACACTATTTCTCCATTTCCATCCACTATAGTTTTCAAATAAACAATGTTACCATAGGTAAAACACACACATTGTATTTGCTAATTTGTCCTGGTTATCTCAACATTTAAATAATGTTCCTAGTACAATGTATGGCGAAAATATATTAGTTTCTGGTTTGTGTTTTTTGTTTTCTCATTGTACTCTATCAGTAATTAAAAGCCCTTTTCTTCATGATTAACAGTAATACACTCTCATGGCATACATATTTTAAAAGCTAAGTCCCTAGGGTAACTATGTATTCTCTTTTCAATGCTGTCACTTTTGTTGTTTTTACAAGTATTTATTTGGGGGTATAGAGTACATGAAAATATCAGTTTTATTGCTTTTCATTCAGTTTTCCGGTAAAAAAAATCACATGACTTATCCCTCAGTTGTCAAACACCACAAAATCTATTCTCTCACTTGTCACGGTTAAAATGATACCCTATATACATAATCAGATAGCTTATTGGGCATACAGCACACTGTTTACCACAAGTACGCCTATCTACTCCCCTGAGCCCCAGGTAAAGTTCTGTGGGGAGTAGATAAGCGTAGCAAGGGTTTTAAAGTGGTTAAAAAGTGTACCTGTGCCGAAGCTCGGGTACAAATTGAGATATTTACCTAAAGAAAGGGAAGCCTCAGGATCCTATTGAGGCTTTTCTTGGTGGTCCGATGTCCCCCATTGCTGAGCCCAGTTCCACTCCATTTCGGGGCCGAGCTGTGCCGTTTACTGTGCAGCCATGCTACAAGACAGGAAGGAGTACAGCCCCAATAAGTAGGGGAACCGTGCTCAGCAGCGGGGGACAACGGACCACCAAGGGAAGCCTCAATAGGATCCCGAGACTTCCCTTTCTTCAGGTATCTTATTTTGATACTGAGCTTCAGCTCGAGATCGCTTTAAGATGTCAGTTTATCCCAGATTATTGTACAGACAGGCTACATGACTCCCAGCAGAGAATTCTATTCATTGAAAAGGGAATTGCAATAGAGTCATTAAAGAATTCTGTGCTGCACAGATGCTGCGGGTGGGGGGCAGTGTCACAGACCCTCTGTCTCAGGAAATAAACAACACTGGAGGAGATGATGATCTCCCATCTCCTCCACAGTGCCATTACCACAAAGAAAGGAAGCATCAATGTTTCTCTGCCCTCATGTTTACTTTAGTACCGGGTTCTACCACTCGCAGATGTGAACATCTGTATAGAATATATTCTATGATGAGTATGATGATAATATTATTATTAATAATACAAAATATTTTTTATAGCTTTTGAAATTATTAAAAGCAAAACTCATCCCAAAATTGATCCAGTAAGATCATACAACTAATCCGGGGATTATATGTACAAAAGCAAAGTGATAGATAGAATCAGTACTTGTGTCATGGGGAAACTGTGCTTACCATTACACTACTGCTTGCTTCCACTACTCTCTGGATTCAGCTAGTGGGTGGGTCACTCAGGTGTGACCATCTGTCACCCAAAGTGAGAAGAGCAACAGATATCAGACCACAGTTGCCACCATTCCTGCATCATAGCAGACGCCAAGTTGTTACTTGTTATGAGGGACCATGACTTATAGGTCACCGGCCATAGACAGCAAGCTACAGCAAGACCTCAATTGATAAAAGGAACCAAGCTACACATTAGATATGAAAAGTTCAGTTCCAAAGGCAATTATTATAATTTACACTAATCAATATAACTACGCTGACAACTTGCCCTGTTCACTTATGGGTTCACATGGCCTTTAAAAATAGTAAGGTTAGTGTTTAATGTACCATTGGAAGGGAAACACTAGCACTACTGTTTCCACAGAGGTGAGGTGCAGAGTTTCTGGCTAGTAAATGATATTCAAGATCTACAGTATCTTGTTCAGGCCACAGCACAGCAGAATGGACTTAAGTCTGACAGAAGACCAGGGATGAAGGAAGTAAAAAATCAGCATTAAACATCTGCCGGTGACTGAGAGACGCCTCTGGAGACCTTTTCCTACTGAAATACAAGACACGGAGGCCTTAAAATGGAATCACTTTAGATAGATAGCATCAAGCAATTCCTACTTCCTTTCTTCAGGAAGGGCTAATCTTTACAGTCTGTACATGGAGACCAGTATGTGCCATTTAACTGAAATGTATTGCACATAAATCTGCTAATATCATTCCAAAGGCTTTAATGCCTAGTTTGTGCCTTTTGTATCACCAAACATTTTCAAGGCATACCTGAAACCGCAGCATGAAACTCAGGGAAAAGATGACCTTTTGCTTATGAGATGCTTCTCTGGAGGTCATGTCTCAGGCAGGGAACACACTACATGCGTTTTTGCGCGTTTTGCCGCGAACGGCAAAACGCGCACGATTTTAGAGGCTATTGAAAATAATAGCCTAGCTCGGGAAACGCTGCGCCGCATGCGTTTGTGCGCGTTTGCGTTCGCGTTTTTTTCCGCGTTTTGTAGCCGCACAGTTTTCTGCTTTTTTCCGCACATTGCATGACTACATGCCATGCAAACGCAGAAACGCAGAAACGCACGCGGAAAAACGCACGCGTTAGACGCGACCGCAAAACCCGACGGAAACCTGGGAAACGCAGGGGAAAACGGCCCTGCAAGTGTGTTCCCTGCCTCAAAACTTGCCAGCAGAATATTGACTACATTTATCAAAGGTTTGCTAATAAAGAGTTGTTTGGCGTGTAATCTTTTAAAAACCCTGATGTGTACATGCGGATTATTTAACAAGACATTGAAAAGTGCACTGGTGAGGATCAAGGTGCAGTTACCATAACAACCAGATTTTGATTTTCATCAGATTAAAGCAGTCAGACAATGGAGGATGAAAGCGGATGGGTGCTGTTCCTGAAAGCTACCATACACTGTTAGATATATAGGCGACTTTCTAAAATGATCGATGACTTTCTAAAATGACTATAAGTCATTTTACGGTTGTGCATCAGCTGTTATCAAATATCGTTTGGCCCGCTGCCACAGCTTGCTTTGTATTGCTCGATGAAGTATAAAGTTATGCGGCTATTCATTAAGCACCTCTCCTGTCCGTGCTCAATTAATACCAAAAATGGGCATTGCTGATCAAACACCAGTCATAGGGGTCCTGTTTTGAACAGTTTTTTTGTTTTTATACAATCTGTCTAAAACTGTCTATTAGTGTATGGTAGTCTTTACATACTGCTCTTCACATTACAAATGGTCTCTTATTTTAATTATTTTATCAAAACATAGTGACTAAGTGGCCATCACTTTTGCTTTGCAGTGAGTGATGTTGCTTCCAGCCAGCACACTATCTGCATGGAGTTTGTATACTCTCCCCATTTTCACAGGGGTGTCCTCCAGCTACTCAGGTTTCCTCTTACATAGCAAGAACCTACTGTTATATTGTCATCCTTCCACATTTTGCCCTAGACTCCTAAACTATGGTAGACATATTAGACTAAGACTACAGTAGGGATATTAGATTAGGAGCGAGCTCCACTGAGGAATAGTTAGTGACATGAAATATTCAGTGAGCTCTGTAACATGCTGCGCTATATAAATGCATAATATGCAGAGCTGTTTTTTTTTCCTTCAGACTGCTCAAGTGCCATACGGTCTACTGTTACCACCAAGCCTAGTTAAGGGAGGGGGGGGGGGGGCGGCGTTACAGTCTGTGCAGTTTTTATGAGAGTTAGCAGGCGTCTCAGTCACATGCTTGGTGTCGTGGTTCTATTTATTCTTCAGTACGATATCCTATTCTACTAGGAACACACTATAGTATACTTATTTACATTCACAACAAGTCCATGTTATGTAGGCTTAACAGACACAACAAGAACCACACAGATCGTATCCATGAGCACATGTATTACTGGTGTTGAGACATTTTCTCTAGGAATGTGAATTTATTAGATACAGGGATGGCTATAATTGCCTCCTGGATAGAGAGGTATAAGAGGACGGTAAAGGAAACCTCAGCTTGAAATAGCCACGGTGCAAATTAAATTGGAAAATGGATATGTAGTAATCTTCCTAAGCTGCTGTGCAATGGAGCAGTGGGGTGGACATAATATTTCAGTAGCTATGGTACTAGGCAACTTGTTGCATTAATGAATAGGACATGGGAAAGACAGGAACCATTTATTGGCCTTGATCTGGTGCTGCATAAGCTAAACAAGACAATACGGGTATCACAAATTTGGCTGTAGGTAGCTGTCATCTGATGCTAAGTAAATGCAGGTAAAGTGTGTAGAGCAAGGCTAAAATAAAAATTTGTATTAAATCCAATTAAAGTGACTGTCTCACGTGTGTGTCTTTTAGACAAAGCAATCGAGAAATGGCCTGTGGTTTAATCCACCTTGTTGTTCAAGGAACTCATGTCTAGAAAACCTCTTCTGAACATGATCAAAGAGCCTCTTGGGATACAGCTCATCACTTTGCTAATTCCTCCACTACTAGCCACAAGCCCTTTTCACCAATGACCTACCTTGCTTTTTAATAAGTCATACATGACTCTGCTTCCATTATCCATATAGAACTCTCCAGTGGTATAAAGCCCTATATCTTACACACAATCTTTAAACGGTTACCAGATTCCTATAACACAACCCATAAAGGGTGTACCAGTTTCCTATATGTATGATCACACGCCTGTCTGTTGTATCTTGTACCTATTACAACCTGAGCATGCCTTTCCTCCATGCACACTTTAATTTCTCCACTAACCCAGCCGCCTCTCTACAGAGAAAAAGCAAAGCCTACCTCCAATACAACTGCAAGGCTTTCACTATTCTAGCCAGTCCCTTGGTACCAACACAATGCTATCAGAATCCCTGAGAAGCATCCTATTTCTGCACACAGGCATCCAGTAGCCTGGTATAGCTTCTAAATGAGCCACTACAACACTACACTGCGAGATATCTGGCAGAATGTTTTACAGAGTGCCTGATCTGGCACTGTGACAGCAATCCAGAACAGCATACAACCCTATTATTAATTGTACATGGGTTTGTGAGTGTGTACACTTCTAAAATGATACTAACCTTCCCTGATTAATTGTAATTGGGTCGTACTTATGCCTCCTGGCACTGATTTTTTCCACCTAAATTGTCATCTCTGGCTGTGCATGTATCCTACATCATCATAATAATATATTAGGCTATAAAACCCTCCATATCCTCTCCAATCAGAGATGCACCTTTAATAAGCGCTGAAGCTCTCCACTTCTTCAACTGAAAATGCTAGATAGTAAAGCCAGAATGAATGATACCCCGCATCCTGATGTCTTCATCTAGCAGACAATAAACACTAATCACTGTTATAAATTGGACGTCACATGGAATCACACTTTCATAAGGTTTCATTAAGGGATCCCTGCAAAGGAAAAGTTGCATTGGGTATCGGCATGGTGGTTGTCAATGGAGATCAGGATAGAGTTAAAGAAGTGAGAGGTATATGGAGGCTGCCATATTTATTTCCTTTTAAACAATACCAGTTGCCTAGCTATCCTGCTGATCCTCTGCCTCTAATACTTTTAGCCATAGCCCCTGAACAAGCATTCAGCAGATCAGGGGTTTGTGATATTTTTGTCAAATCTGAGAAGATTAGCTGCATGCTTGTTTCTGGTGTGATTTAGACACTACTGCAGTCAAACAGATCAGCAGGTCTGTCAGGCAACTGGTATTGCTTAAAAGTAAATAAATATGGCAGCCTCCATATACTTCTCACTTCAGGTGTCTTTTTAAAGGGGAGGATTTTTATGATATTGGTGTGGAGTGGAGCATACCTTCACAGACCCCCACTTCGTACTCTGTGATGGAGTCGCCATTGAGAGGGGGGCGGATGACACAACGCAAGCCCCTGTCACATGCTCCATGCAGCCCATAGGCTCCCCCGCAGCTCTCGTTCTTCTGCCGGGCACACATGAAGCAGCAGCCGCAGATCCCCAGCACTATACTCCCAGGGCAGTTCTTGGGCTCCTCGCACTTCGATTCGTCGCAGGGTAAACAGACCACTGCCCGACTGGACGCAGGTAGCAGCGCCAGGAGCAGCGCCGCCAGGTGCCACAGACCTGCCAGGTACATCCTTCCTCCGGACCGCACGGCGACACAGGAGGGTGACAGCAAAACTCCAAGCGCCTCCCTTCCTGCTTTGTATTCCAAGGTGCCCAAATACGCAGAAATCACACCTCCGCGATTCACCTGTCTGGAGCGCGCGCCAAGTACGCAGACACCTCCGCGGATCACCTGTCTGGAGCGCGCAGCGCAGAAGGAAGAGGGAGTTACGCTGGGGGGTGAACTACAAGCAACATGTTCCCTTCTTCAGACTTCAAGCTAATGAGACTGACGCAGTGACACGGCCAGCATTCACCAGAGGAAAGTTTCCTGCTAGTTCTATCCACTTAAAGAACAGGCGCAATCCACCGCCTCAAGACGTCTCTCAAAGTTCCCGGATTCTGCCTTCAGGGAAAAAAAAAGGAATTGTGGAGCTCCCCGCCGCTCAATGAGAGCTCAGTGCTATGTCACTATGCACAGGCATGAGGCAGCCAGAGCACGGGGAGAGAATAGCGGAGAGGATGTGAGAGAGATCCCTTCCTTCTTCCGCCCCGTGTCAGCAGCGCAGTGATATAACGCACTCCAGCACAGTCACTGGCTCCGTCTGTCACACTCCTTTTTCTTCTTCTTCTCTCGCGCAGTCTTTACTTTTCTCCCCTCTCTTGTTTATTGCTCTTGGAGAAAGCGCAGCCCAGGCTGCTCACGCTTTCTCCTCCCTCCCTCAGCACGTCATGCTAGGCCTCGCCCCCAGCCGTCTCAGGCCCTCTGATTGGAAGGTTCCCTATTGTCTCGCGCCGCCCGGCCGCTCCACATATGGAACGTAGGTGAAACCGTACAACCTAAGATTTCTTCTTCGCAGCCGCCTTCATGTGCAGCGCGTGCGGCCGTCTGCTGTGCGTCAGCGGCACTATTCTACAACTGTGTAATTATGCTTCATGAGGGACTGCGACGATCTGATCCATTAGGGCTCGGTGGCTGCCGCGCGTGTGGATAGAAGCTTTCCTTCGCTATTCTTGCTAAAAAGAAAAATGCAAAATATGAGATTTCTATTCATTTAAAGCAAACCTGTGATTTTTTTTTTTAAGAAAGTTATGGCTAGTTTACAGTGCTCAGTTGTGACAACTCGCTGCTCATACTATTCTATGGGACTGTTGTAAGGGTCCGTTCACACTAGAGCGTTTTGCCGGCGATTTTGGCAAAACGCTCAAGCGCTTGCGCTTTTTAAAGCGCTAGTAAAATAATACCCTATGGGCCCGTTCTCACTTGGGCGATTTGCGTTAAATGCCGGCGATTAATGCAAATCGCCAAACGCAAACATGTAGCCTGCACCATTTTCAGGCGATTTCCAAGCGTTTAGTGCTATAGAAGCTCTAATCACGATTGCGGAAACATCGCTTCAGTGTCCAGTGATTTTTTTCCATGTTAAATCGCGGTAAAATCACTCCTGGAAAATCGCCGACGTTTTGCGCTTTTGTGTGAATGGGGCCTAACTGCACTATTCTAAGTCGCTGAATGCAGGCTTTGTATTAGGGCCTGTTTCCACTAGTGCGGTGCAATTCAGTTGCGGAAAATGCAAAAACAAATTCGCATGCGGATGCGAATTCGTACGTGTTTTTATGCAAATTTTAACGCAAAAATGCGGAAAAATGTTCATGTTTGTAAGTATGCGAATTTAACCATGTCAGTGCCTGTGTGCTTTTACATTGGTTTTAAGCAAAAACATACACGAATTCCCATGGAAAATTTTCATAGCGAAATTGCATGCGAATTTCCTATTAAATACATTACAGGCGAATTGCACACTAGCCTTGCGGTGTGCAAAGTGTGATGGCTCTGCTGTGCAGAATTTTCCTGCACAGTCCACCACACAGAATTTGGCCCAGTGCACACCTGGCAGATCCACCGGCCGAATCCGCCTGAAAATCCGCGTGGCTAATGTATCTCTATGGGCTGGTGCACACCGGCGGTTTGAGGTTTTTAGCAAGCCGCGAACGTGCCTCTTGCTGCACGTTTGCGGTTTGCTTAAAGAGAACCCGAGGTGGGAATTACTAATACTATTGGGGCACAGAGGCTGGTTGCGCACATTAAGACCAGCCTCTGTTGCCCCATCGTGTGCCTCCATGTCCCCCCTGCTCGCTGCTATAGACCCCGCAGTGCTGGCGACACGCAGCTCGTCGCCAGCACAATGTTTACCTAAGCGCTGTCAGTCAGCGTCGCTCCCCCGCCTCCTCCGCATCGCCGCTACCCGCCCGCGTCACTTCCCTCCTATCAGCGGGAGGGAAGGGACACGGGCGGGTGCGCCGAGGCGGGGGAGCGGCGCTGACAGACAGCGCTAAGGTAAACATTGTGCTGGCGACACGCTGCGTGTCGCCAGCACTGTGGGGTCTATAGCGGCGAGCAGGGGGGACATGGAGGCACACGATGGGGCAACAGAGGCTGGTCTTAGTGTGCGCAACCAGCCTCTGTGCCCCGATAGTATTAGTAATTCCCACCTCGGGTTCTCTTTAAAATCTCAAACCGCCGGTGTGCACCAGCCCATAGAGATACATTAGCCATGCGGATGCGGCCGGTGAACACCCTGCGAATCGCATCAAGATCTGCCCGGTGTGCACTGGGACTAAACTCACTCATCCGCACCCAAAACCACTAGCGTTTTGTGGATCTGCTAGCGGTTTTGGTGTGCACTAGGCCTTTCTGACAAGTGGAAACAGGCCCTTTCATTTATATTGGTTATGCGAATCTGCATGCAGTAAACGCATGAAAATTCGCTCCAGTGGAAACGGGCCCTTAGGCTTTGTTCCCACTTGTTCCGGACCACGTACGCATACCTCCCAACTTTTTGAGATGAGAAAGAGGAACACTTAAGCCATGCCCCTGACACACCTCTGATCACGCCCCCATCACACCCCTAGTCACGCATACAATAAAGATTTCATGAAAAAAATATGTTGTTTTATACTTCAAACCACACTGGTCCTTTCTATCCTGGTTCATTTTCCTTCATATTAACATTTTAAAATTAGTAATGTAACAATTTAACCTTTCTGGGTCCTTCTCACGCCAATGGGCGTGGCCGCGGCAGCAGCCCCAGAACCGCCTAACTTCAATTGGCGTCAAGTCCTGGGGCTGCATTTTGCAGGAGATCGCGCGCAGGCTGCGTGCACATCTCCTGCTCGGTGGGCGGAGCTCCGCCCCGCCTTAAGTCTCTGAGTGGCGATTGCCGCTTGACTGTTAGACAGCAAAACCGCCGTCAATTTACATAGTACAGCGCTGCGATCAGCAGCAGCGCTGTACTGGAGACGGCCATGTGACACGGCTGTTTCCCTGGGGCACCAAAGAGCAATCAGCAGTAATAGGCTGGCCAGGGGAGGGAGGGATGGGGACATCTATATATATAAAATCGTATGTATGTGTGTGTGTGTGTGTGTGTGTGCGTGCGTGCGTGTGTGTGTGTATGTATGTGTGTATGTGCCGCGATCACTCGAAAACGGCTTGACCAATTTGAACGCAATTTGGTATGCAGATCCCTTACTACCTGGGATGATAGGTTCTCGTGGTCTCGCGCCTCCCCTTGCACACGTGGGTGGAGCTACAAACAGCAAATCAGATTTCACCCATTCAAGTCAATGTAAAAGGCTGCCATTCTCACAGTAATCAAGCCAGAGTCCCCACACTTGGCATAGTTGGTCACTTGGTGACCGAGGTTACAAATCCAGGAAAAGTGGGCGGAGCATAAAACAGCCAGTCAAATTTCAGCCATTCATTTTAAATGGGAAAATGTAGCCATTCTTACAGTTAATCGCAGGGCTCTCAAACTTGGCACAGTTGGTCACTGGGTGAATGAAATTAAGATTCAAGAAAGTGGGTGGAGCCTACAACAGCCAATCAAAATTCACCTATTGATTTTCAAGGGGAATATTTAAACTGCTGCCATTCATACACTGTTAATGGCAGAGGCTTCAAACTTGCTACAGTCGGTCATTGGGTGACTGGGGTTCAAATTCACTAAAGGGGTGGGGCCACGAACAGCCAATCAGATTTCCTTGGTGGATAAACTGCTTCCATTCACACATTTTTGATGCCAGGAACCTGAAAGCTCACAAACGTGGTCATTGAGTGTCTGTGTGTCAAGGTTACAAAAAGTGGGTGGAGCCAAAAAACAAATTTCCCTGGTAAAATATAAACTGCAACCATTCTTACACCGTTAATGGCAGGGTTCTCAAACTTTGCACAGTTGGTCACTGGGTGAATGAGATTAAGATTTTGGAAGGTGGGTGGAGCCTACAACAGCCAATAAAAATTCACCTTTTGATTTTCAAAGGGAATATTTAAGCTGCTACCATTCTCTTATACTGTTAAAAGCAGATGCCTCAAACCTGGTACAATTGGTCATTGGGTGACTGGGGTTTAAATTCAGAAAGGGGGCGGAGCCACAAATAGCCAGATTTGTTTATTTTTCAATGGGAAAATACAAAGTATTGATAGCAAGGACCCCAAAGCTGATAAACTTGATCATTTGAGTGACTGTATGTCAAGGTTAGAAAAGGTGGGCGGTGCCAACAACTACATTTTTAAGATGTCAGGGTTCCCAAACTTTACACAATTGGCCACTAGGTGACTGGGATGAACATTCAGAAATGTGGGTGGAGCCTACAACAGCCAATTCAAATTTACCTATTGATTTTCAAAGGGAATATCCACATTGCTACCATTCTTACACTGTTAATGGCAGAGGCCTCAAACTTGATACAGTCAGTCATTGGGTGACTGGGGTCCAGATTCACTAAAGGGGGTGGAGCCACAAACAGCCAATCAGATTTGTTAGATTGATTTCAACCATCCTGTTATTGGCAGGGTTCTCAAACTGGGTGGGTAGGTGACACAGTTGGTCACTGGATGACTGGGACTAATATTCAGGAAAGTGGGTGGAGCCTACAGCAGCCAATCAAAATTCACCTTTTGATTTTCAAGGGGAATATTTACATTGCTGCCATTCTTACACTCTTAATGGCAGAGGCCTAACATCTGCTACAGTCAGTCACTGGGAGACTGGGGTTTAAATTCTGAAGGGAGTGGGCCAAAAACAGCCAATCAGATTTGTTTAATTTCAATAGTAAAATGCAACTTATTGATGCCAAGGACCCCAAAGCTCATAAAATTGGTCATTGAATGACTATGTCAAGATTACAAATAGTGGGCAGAGCCAAAAACAACTAACTTTTTACATGGGAAAATGTAAACTGCAGCTATTCTTACACAGTTATTGGCAGGGTTCTCAAACTTTGCACAGTTGGTCACTGGGTGACTAGGATTAATATTCGGAAAAGTAGGTGGAGCCTACAAGACCCAATCAAAATTCACCTATTGATTTTCAAGGGTAATATTGAAACTGCAGTCATTCTTACACTGTTAATGGCAGAGGCCTCAAACCTGCTACAGTCGGTCGTTAAGTGTCTGGGGATCAAATTCACTAAAGGGGTGGAGCCACAAACAGCCAGATTTCTTTGCTGGATAAACTGCTTCCAGTCACACAATTTTGATGCCAGGAACCCAAAAGCTCACAAGCTTGGTCATTGAGTGACTGTGTGTCAAAGTTACAAAAAGTGGGTGGAGTTAAAAACAGATTTTTCTGGGTAATTGTAAACTGCAGCCTTTCTTCACGGTTAATGGCAGGGTTCTCAAACTTTGCACAGCTGGTTACTGGGTTACTGGGATTAATATTCAGAAAAGTGGGTGGAGCCTAAAAATGCCAATCAAAAATCACATGTCGCTTTTCAAGGGGAATATTAAAATTTCTGCCATTCTTGCACTGTTAATGGCACAAGCCTCAAACCTGGTACAGTTGGTAATTGGGTCACTGGGGTTCAAATTCAGAAAAGGAGACAGAGCCACAAACATTGAATCAGATTTGTTTCATTTCATGGGAAAATACAAATTATTAATGCCAAGGACCGGAAAGCTCACAAACTTGGTCATTGAGTGACTGTATGTCCAGGTTACAAATAGTGGGCGGAGCCAAAAACGAATTTCACTGGGAAAATGTAAACTGCAGCCATTCTTACACAGTTTATGGCAGGGTTCCCAAACTTTGCCCAGCTTAATACCCAGGGAAATGGGTGGAGCCTATAATAGCCAATCAAAATTCACCAGTTGATTTTCAAGTGGAATATTTAACCTCTTGACGACCAGCTAACGCCGATTGGCGTAAACTGGTCGTCTGCGGGTTACCATGGAAACGGCCGCTCGATCGAGCGGCCTTTCCATGTCAGTTCACGGAGGATGTCTCCGTGAACAGCCGGAGAGCCGCCGATAGCGGCTCGCCGGCAAAATGTAAACAGGCGGGGAAGAAATCCCCGCTGTTTACATGATACGGCGCTGCTGCGCAGCAGCGCCGTAAGGCAGATCGGCGATCCCCGGCCTCTGATTGGCCGGGGATCGCCGGCATATGATAGGCTGAAGCCTATCCCACAATGCACAGGACGGAAATCCGTCCTTCGCAGCCCAGGAAGGGAGAGGGAGGTAAGGGGAGGGAGGGAGCGCACAAAACGCTGCGGAGGGGGGCTTTGAGGAGCCCCCCCCCCCCGCTACCCACTAATGGCCGGCGGCGATCAGACCCCCCCAGCAGGACATCCCCCTAGTGGGGAAAAAAGGGGGGTAGTCTGATCGCCCTGCTGCACTCCTGATCGGTGCTGCGGGCTGTAGAGCCCACGCAGCACCGATCAGTGAAAATTCCCCTGGTCGGCAAGTGGTTAAATTGCTGCCATTTTTACACTGTTAATACGCAGAGGCCTCAAACCTGCTACTGTTGGTCATTGGGTGACTGGGGTTCAAATGCTGGAGAGGGGCGGAGCCACAAACAGCCAATCTGATTTGTTTCATTTCTATTGGAATATACAAATTATTGATGCCAAAGACCCCAAAGCTCACAAACTTGGTCATTGAGTGTTTGTGTGTTAGGGTTAGAAAGTGGGCGGAGCCAACACCAGTGAAATACATACCCGGGCAGCGCCGGGTCATCCGTGGGTGGAGACAAATACAGATTTCACTGGGAAAATGTAAACTGCAGCCATTCTTACACTGTTAATGGCAGGGTTCTTAAACTTTGCACAGTTGGTCACTAGGTGACTGGGATTAATATTCAGAAAAGTGGGTGGAGCCTACAAAAGTGAATCAAGCTTCACAAGGGGAATATTTAATTGCTGCCATTCTTGCACTGTTAATGGCACAGGCCTCAAACCTGGTACAGTTGGTTATTGGGTGACTGGGGTTTAAATTCTGAAAAGGGGGTGGAGCTACAAACAGCCAATCAGATTTTTTTCATTTCAATGCAAATTATCGATACCAAAGACCCAAAGCTCACAAACTTGGTCATTGAGTAATTGTGAGTTAGGGTTAGAAAAAGTATGCGGAGCCAACACCAGCCAAACACATACCCGGCCAATCAGCTAGTAATAAATAAAAAAAACAGAACATTTATTAAGAAAAAATACAATAATATTTATAAAAAATAAATAAACAATGCTGGGGGTGATCAGACCCCACCAACGGAAAGCTCTGTTGGTGGGGGAAAAAGGGTGGGGGGGATTATTCGTGTGCTGTGTTGTGCGGCCCTGCAGCTTGGCCTTAAAGCTGCAGTGGCCATTTTAGTAAAAATTGCCCTGGCCTTTAGGGGGGTTTACCACTGTGGTCCTCAAGTGGTTACAGGGAACCTGAGGTGGGATTTAATTATGTTAATGGAGCACAGAGGCTGGTTGTGCACACTAACACCAGCCTCTGTTGCCCCATGGTGTGCCTCCAGGACCCCCCTGCGCGCCGCTATACCCCCCGCAGTGCTAGCGACACACAGCGTGTCGCCAGCACAATGTTTACATATGCCTGTCTGTTAGCGCCGCTCCCCCGCCTCCTCTGTATCGGCGCTACCCGCCCGCGTCACTTCCCTCCAATCAGCGGGAGGGAAGGGACGCGGGCGGGTAGCGCCGATACAGAGGAGGCGGGGGAGCGGCGCTAACAGACAGGCATAGGTACACATTGTGCTGGCGACACGCTGTGTGTCACTAGCACTGCGGGGGGTATAGCGGCGCGCAGGGGGGTTCTGGAGGCACACCATGGGGCAACAGAGGCTGGTGTTAGTGTGCACAACCAGCCTCTGTGCTCCATTAACATAATTAAATCCCACCTCGGGTTCTCTTTAAGGATGGGAATGTAAATGAAATGTATAGAAATGTATGCTGTATATTTACATAGAAAGAGGGACAAAGTCCGGAAAAGGGACAAATGAGAAGGACAGAGCGACAGGGTTCCCAAAGAGGGACTGTCTCTCCGAAAGAGGGACAGTTGGGAGCTATGCGTACGGCCAGCAGAAGCTGGTGCAGCTGTAGCCCTAAGGCAGGTGCGCTCCCCCATGGGCTATATGGGAGAACACATCCGTGTGCTTGGGATTATCGCGGCCAGCACAGAAGTGCAGTCCGCTTACTGCGTTGGATCCAGCGGATCTCATGCAGCGTTACAAGTATGAACGCCTCCTATTTATAAAATAAAAGCCGTTTGCTGTGGAGCAGAGATTAGGCAAAAAAATGTCTATTCCTCTGCTCAAGAGGGAACAGGGAACAGAGCCTCACGCTGTGTTCCAACTAGAGCGGGGAACAGACTTTTTTTTGTCCATTATCCGGTCATACCTGATTGGCTCCTATTTTATAAATAAGAACCATTCACACTTGTCTCTCTGCAACAAATCTGTGGGATCCGTTGCAGTAATCGAAAACGCACTTCTGTGCAGTCCGTGATAATCCCAGACAGGGGGATGCGTCTGCATCTGCCCCAAGCTACAAGTCTTGCCACCCCTCGCTCCTTGAACACAGGGAAGAAGTGTAGGAATTCTCAGCAATAGGGAGAATTTTCATTGGTTCATAATGGACCAATAAAAATTCTCCTTGTTGTTAGGGAGAATTGGCCTAAAGCACCTGCCGGCCTTTGGACTGAATACAGAGGGACTGAGTGGCGGCAGGACATGTGAGCGTTGATCTCTTTGGGCGGAGCAGACAGCACAGAGTGGATGTAAAATGAACATACAGGCCCATATGCAACTAACTTTTTCTCCTGAGTTATCTCCAAGGGAGATCATTTTCATATTCTTTTTAAAATAACTTTTAAGCATTTTACTTTCGAAAAAGTACCAAAAGTTAGTGAAAAGGTACTATCAAAATTATTTTAAGTATTTTCTTGCTTGTTAGTGGTTTGAAATGTATTTTATGACAAGATGTAAAAATATCACAGAGGTGAAAACTAAGGAGAAAAAGTTAATTGCATATGGGCCACAGTGTCCATACCATTTTGCATCTGCTCAAGTGGGAACCAAGCCTTAGGCCCCTTTCACAGTGGGACGGTACATTTGATGCGACGTTAAAGAGACTCTGTAACAAATTTTTCAGCCTTAGTCCTTCTATCCTATAAGTTCCTATGCCTGTTCTAATGTGCTCTGGCTTACTGCAGCCTTTCCTAATTGCAGAGGGTTTGTATCGCTTCTCTCCTGGTTAGTTTGTTTGTAAACACTGCCTAAAACTGTTAATTACAAGCCAGGATTGCAGCAGAGAGTGGCAGAGGTAAGTATCTAATTGTCTTTCCAAACTTGCCTTCAGGTACACTTTAGGGCCGGTTCACACGGAAGTTTCCTGGGATGTAAATGTCGGCTGTGGCTCTCCTTACTAAGCACTGCCCATTGTAATGAATGGGCAGCGCTGGTGCCTTCGTTCTCACATATTCTGCATTTTCATCCCATTTTTTGTGTTGCCTGCCCAGGGCTTAGGCGATCCTGGAAGCAACATGTAGCTTCCAGGATCCCTTTTCCATGTCCCCCTGTGGGTGTCAGAAGCCACTAAATACTTTTCTGCAAGCGTATAGAAAAGTATCGACACTGTGGGGTTTTTGTTGTTGTTTTTTTTAATAAAGAAGTGTGATCTGATTAAAGAACATTTCTTCATTGTTCTTTACTTTGAAAATCTGTGGTTAAATTAATTTATAAGCAGGTGATCAGGTTTATTATGAAGGTGATCTATGCTTCGATTACAGTAACGCGGTTACCTTAAATTATCATTCTCTTGAGTGCGGTAATGAATTGCCAGCTGTGACTTATTGATTGTGGCGATGTATGAATACTTTCTAAAGGAAAGATTTACAACAAACAGCGTTTGAAACGCTGCTCCTTTGCCTATAGCAGTTTCCAAGTTGAAAGTCAAGAACACTATTTGGAGATCTATAAAGTGGCAATCAGCTCATGGCTACTACATTAGTATAGCAATCTCAGATTTTTATTATGGATTTTTGCTGAACTTGGGGATAGGGAAAAAGGGACCTGCATTTACCAAGGGTGATGTAGGTGATTTGGGGTTTTATAGCCAGGCAACCTGGCTGGCTCAGTGAGGAGGAGAGGCGATGTAAGGGGAAGAAAAATGTGAAACAAAAGCACTTTTGTATAAACACTAGATTTTTGCACAATATGTAAATATTTGCAATATCTAACATTTCTACAAAGCTTACATCCCAGTGTCTGTATGTAGCTAAATTAACCTACCCACAAGGGAAGGAGGTTCGTAAAGCAGTGTGCCATTGAGGGGGGGGGGGGCAGAAGGGGGAGGAGTGAGCATCACTACTTACCTATGGGGTGCTGCTCCTCTGGCGTCAGACCCGTATGGAATGTGCCATATTCTCCATCCGACCAGCCGCATCCTTCATGTATCTCCTGGTACGCATGCGAGACACTGCTGCACCAGTTAGGTGAAGAAGATGGCGCTCGAGAGTAGGTGTGAAGCTCATCGCTTGATACTGGGAGGGGCTCTGCTTGGTACTGGGAGGGGCTCAATCTGCCTCTGTTCTCCCCCTTGCAAGACTAATTGCTTCATAAACCTATACTCATTAGTAAAGGGTGGAAGGTCATACAAATTAATGATACTCACCCCATTCACACTAAATGTAGTAGACCCATCAGGGTTGCCATGCTGATGGGACTCACAGGATGTGAGGCCACATGCGGCAGCCGCGGCTTTACACTATCCTCTGCAGCCAGTTTTACCCATGCAGCTGCCCGGTCCACAGACTATGGGAGTAGGATACTCCCATGCACCACCCAACCTGGAGGGAACCTGCTTCACATAAGAGGTAAGGGCCAGACTCATTAACGCCCATTGGGCAGCTACTTCACCTTATCCACCATATTTAAAGCTGGGCTAAACGTGGTCATTCAGCTCAAACTTGGGCTGTATGCTATGGAAGGGTGGGGGTGCTGTTTGATGCAACTTGGGTGATTTAATGCTGTATATTTTTCAAACGTAGATAGCACCTGCACCTTGTATATTATTCCTCACGAAGCCCTTTAGAGTGAAGCATGTTGAATCATGTTTATATAAGAGCACCTCTTAAGATATTTTAGTTGCATCCTCTACCCCATATAGGCTGTGGGGGATACTCAGCTTATGTTACAGACACTGTGTGACCTGTTCACTTTATAGTCGTTGCAGGCCTGTCTAATCCTTACACTCAGTCAGTTTACATTTACACAGTGCAAGGTGTTATATGAGGACCTGGGGATAGTTACACTCAACTCTGTGTATTCCTACAGGAGTGGTGGGGGATAAACAGCGACCCTACCATGGTACCTCTGCCTTACTTTGAACACCCACACTGCAACTCTCATTCTAAATCAGTAAAGCGACATACTTTTACTGTACCTTATAGGGCTCTGTCCAGTTGGACCTTGTATAATGATTAGTATTCCCCTCGGATTGTTTTGCAGTAGAATTCACACTCTTCATTTTAAGCTGAAAAAGAAACAGAAGTAATGACCCTTTCCTGCACTAAACCTTATTATTTGTCTTCTCTTTAACATACAGGTATCGAACTCCAGGCCTGGAGGGCCATATCCATGCCAGTGTTTAGGATGGTGTAACGATCAGTGTAACACAGAGAGGGTCTGATTATTGGTGATCTGCAGTATCACCAAAAATACAGATATATACCTGATTATTGATGATCTGCAGTATCACCGATAATCAGATATATTACTAACCTCTGGACACCTGAGAGATATGAGTGTTTGGTGCAACAGTAATACTTTGAGGACAATATCTGGAGGACAGGTACAAAGGCAGTAAGGAATACTGCACTAGAGAATGAGTACCTTCCAGCAGCCTGAGAAACTCCCGCAGGGCGGAGTCAGGCTGGGAGAAGGAAGGACCAGAGCGTGAGCGACACCACCAATAGGAGGATGTCACTGACTGATCTGTGAACTATCTCCTTAATTGGGGAGATAGTTCTCAAGGTCGGGTAAGCCAGGTCGGCAATACACGGACATACAAAGTACAAAGACAGGAAGCTGATTCGGTAATCCTAAGGCACGCAGGGTTTGGCAACAGAGTATCAGATATAGCAAAGTACCGAATCAGTGAACAGAAGAGTGGTCAGGAAAGCAGTAAGACATAACAGATAATAAACAATGCCTAGTCTTGGGTGTGAGCTCCTTGATCATCAACACCCTGGAACTAGTCTGAAGTATAACAGAATGGTAACACAAGTCCCTAATCTTGGGTGTGAGGTCCTTGATCATCAACACCCTGGAATTAGTCTGAAGTATAACAGAATGGTAACACAGATTCTGACAAAAAGGTCTGAGTGCTTCCACGTAGTGATCGCAACGGCAGACAACCAGCGAATGACCAGCACCCGGTATACATAGCACAGCGCTCTCCAGCGCCTCCCCTAAGTGCTGGACCAATGGGAACTGGTTGAATTGTCAGCTGACCAGCTTGGTCAGCTGGCTCCCTTCTGGCTGTCATAAAAGTTCTGCCTCTCAGCGCGCGCGCGCGTCCTTCTGAACCTGTGTGGACTATCAGTCCCAGCCACACCAGACATGTGTTGTGTACCACCCGCCGCGCTGGACGCGGAACCAGCCGCACCGCTATCAGGGCATACGCCGGTTTCTCCGCGTTCAGCCATACTAGCAGATGTAGGCCTACACGTGCAAACCACTGCGTTAGATGCGGAATCAGCCGCCTTGTTCTGAGCACATGCGGCGGCTTTTCCGCTTTTTCTCACAGATGGACTGAGAAATAGAGAAATGTGTTCTACCTGATGAACCACACCTTTCCTGATTAAGTCTCATCAATTAGTTTGAGGTGTACCAAAATCAATGAGAACCTCGCCCCCCGAGGACTGGAGTTCGACATCTGTGCCCTAATGGTTAACTGTCTTTTAAGTTCTTACTTTTTGGAAAACTGGGCTGAATTTGAAGTTTGGCAAGCTCAAATACCTCTCCCACCTGACTGCTTTTTGATTATCAAAGATTTTATTGAATTTTCCAGTAAAGAGAGAAATAGAATAAACATTTTGAACAATAAAGTGTACACAAATACACAAGTTTTAAATACAGCTGTCACTGGTTACAAAGCTCATTCAGACCCAAAAGAGAACATAGAGTGAATTCAAACTCACCATTCAGGAGAGTGCCTTTAAAGAGAAACTCCGACCAAGAATTGAACTTTATGCCAATCAGTAGCTGATACCCCCTTTTACATGAGAAATCTATTCCTTTATACAAACAGACCATCAGGGGGCGCTGTATGACTGATATTGTGGTGAAACCCCTCCCACAAGAAACTCTGAGTAGTACTCCTGGCAGTTTCCTGTCTGTGAACCTTGCTGCATTGTGGGAAATAGATGTTTACAGCTGTTTCTAACTGCCAAAAAAGCATGCAGCAGCTACATCACCTGCCAACAGTAAAAATGTCACCATGTAATAAATGTCAGAATGTAAATCAGGGATTTAAAAGATTTTACAATGGGCAAACACTGACTAAATCATTTATACATAATTATTGTAAAAATGAAGCACTTTTTTTATTACATTATTTTCACTGGAGTTCCTCTTACTGCCACACATTACTAAAAGTAAAGTAAAGAAGAAAGATGCGGTCCGCAACAAGTCTCTCCACAGTTTTGTAATTTATTTAGGACGTATCCTCACAGCAATTAAAAAAGTACAAAGCTGACATGTTTCGGGCCATACAGCCCTTAATCATAGCACATGTGCTATGATTAAGGGCTGTATGGCCCGAAACATGTCAGCTTTGTACTTTTTTAATTGCTGTGAGGATACGTCCTAAATAAATTACAAAACTGTGGAGAGACTTGTTGCGGACCGCATCTTTCTTCTTTACTACAGTATCCAGGCCTGGCTGCCTATGGTCCAGCACTGCCTTCCACAGTGCAGTCGAGCGGTTGTTTCCTGATTGCCTAAAAGTAAAGTACACATTACTATCCTAGGGGAGATGGAGTAGATACCAGGCTTCTCTCAGGTAAGACGAAACTACATACAGCTATCAATTTACCAGATTTGTGGTATTTGATGGGTTTGAATGCCTTAAGCAATAATAGCCTCATTTCTGATAGGGTTAGGCCCCATTCACATCTAAAACGCTAGCGATTACTGCTAGCGTTTTGCGGGAGTGATTTTTCCGCAATTAATGCGGAAAAATCACTGGAGACAGTAGCGTTTTGGGAGCAATCGCGATTAGCGGTTCTAAACATGCTAATCGTAATCGCTGCCAAAACGCTGCAGGTAAGGCGTTTGCGATTAACAGTGAGAACACTGCTATTGGTTTTAAAAAACGCTAATGGTTTGCGGTGAGCTGGAATTACGCGATTCCCGCTCAGATTTCAACGGGGCCTTAGCATTAATTTTACTGCATACAGTAAATGCAGTTTGCAATTCTGATATATTTTAGGCATAAATTACCGAATACAGTAAATCAGGTCATAAAATGTGCAGTACTTTGCATTATTTTACAGAAAATCGGAATTCTCATGGAAAATAGGGGGCATTTACACTGTGAGGAAATTTCCCCCCTCCCCTCATGGAGTCTGCTGTCAGAATTTCAGCAGACTGCCCTCAGAAAAATGTGAAAGGAATTGGATAACAGTAATCAAATAGATAAACAATGAAATGTATACACCAGTACTTAGCAGCACTTCCCATACACTTACTATCTCAATTGAAAAACAACATGTTAATCAATAGTGCCCCTTTAATCAAATCACCCCCCCCCCCCCAAAAAAAAACACCTTACAAAGACTACTTCAACTTATAGAAGACAATTAAAGACTATTATTGTTATTTTATGCATACTTACTGCTGAAATACCCCACTTTCCACACTTTTTACCTCATTTTTGGATAATTACCGAGAAATGGTTGCATGTAGAAAAATCTTTCAGAATTGCCAAAAAAACAGAAAATACAAATGGCGGTATTTTCCTGGAAAAAAAATACTGCACACAGCTACCAGAACTGAGGCCAATGTCATCTTTTTTCTATCCAGTGTATTGTTGAAACTTTACAGCGCACAACTGCGTTGTCTAGTTTTCTGTATTACTTACATGCATTGCAGAGAAGAGGCACGGTTGTTGTTAGAAGAAATAACCTTCTGACATTAACTAGCAGTAAATCCCACATACAAGTAATAAAGAGAAACCAGCGGCAGATATTGCCACTAGTAAAATATCAGTACAATTACTGAAGCTGCAATTTGCATAGTAGGTAGTCCTGGCGCCGCTATTTTATCGGCGCATGTTGTAATGCGATGATATTGTCCGTTGCGATGTAATGGACTTGGTGTGAAAGGAGCCTAATGCAAGGAAAATCACAAGCTCAGGTTGCCCAGACAACTAATGTATTTTGTGGAATAATACTGTATAAACAACAATGTACAACATTCCATGTGATAAGTCAAAAAAAAAACAACCTTTACTAACCATATTTACAGCAAACAGACTTGTGTGCCCCAGGAAAATGTAACCATGGTCACTACAAAGTCCCAACACACCCACGTCCCATCTTACATTGCCTAAAAACTCATTGAAACCAACAAGAGTTTGTAGACTGTAACATTACACAAACGTACAGGACATTGCATGGAAACACATAATGGAAGAACAAGTAAAGGTGATAATTGCTCAATGGTATGTGCAAGAGTGCTACACATTGAAACTGTATAGCGCTTCATAAAATATATCAAAGTGGAAGGAGAAAAAAACCCTAGGCACTTCGTACATGCGATGCAAAAAAACGCCTCAGCATCACAAATAGACCAACATGCAGCATAACATCCATCTTTGAAGAAAACACAATTGCAAGTCCTAAGACAAGCCACAAGTGCAAGGGGTTACCTCAGGGATCAGTGCTAGGAGATGATCACACCAATGACACAGACTTAAGGCTGCAACAAGCTCATTAATAGTGTCTGTATGGATTTCTGCGTGGGTTTACTCTTTTAACCCTCAGGAAAGAATCTTACCCCTCTTTCCTTCTCCCAAGGAAGGGGAGGGCATCTTTGATAGCCCAACACAGGTACAGTTGCAAGTGCCTAGCTTCTTGTGCATATTGCCAGCAGAGTACATGAGGCTTTAGGCGACGATATTGTCCCCAGTGGTGCTCCAGTGTGTGACATCATTGCTCGATCTTCTTGTGAAAAAAGTAGGCAGCGCATAATTTTAATTTCTGCTTCCTGACACTATTCTAGTATTCATCTGTGACAAAAATGGCGGACAAAGTGTCTAAGGAAAAAAAAAACATCCCATTGTTCTCCACTCCTTTGCATTGCAGCCAAAAGGATTCACCATTATAAACGTATGAACACTTTTTGGTGATCTAAAATGTAGTGATAATGCTGTTCTCCCCTTAATAAATATGGTACTGTAATCATCACTAATAAGTACAGATAACTGGCAATCACTCATAAGATTGAGATCAGTTTGGCTAATTGTGCATCTTTTATAACACCGGTGGTCTGAAAATAGGGTTCATAAATCATTTTGTAAACAGGACCCTAGAGATGTTTTCTTAAACTTTACTGAGTGTAATTTATGGTAATTCTTACGATTGCGTATATTTTAAAACAATAATTTATATATTATTTAGTCAGTGTTTGCCGATTGTAACATTTTTCCTCACCCTGATTTACATTCTTAAAGGACAACTGAGGTGCCAAGCACATACATGACTATGCTGTTCTTTTTTTCTTACTCTGCCTGAAAGAGTTAAACATCAGGTGTGCAAGTGACAGTTTCTGTCTGGGTCGGGATTGGGTACAGTTATACCCTCACTGATAAGAAATTACAACCATAAAACACTTTCCTTGCAGTAAATGGCTTCTGAGAGCAGGAAAGAGATAAAAACAAGCAACAGTTCATAGATTTTAGCTCTGGCATACTTCAATGAATGTCATTGAGTAGAGACGAGGAAACAGTAAAATTAAAAACTTGACTAAAATATAAAATAAAATTGCATGATATCTAAAAAAGTCATTTTTAGGAGAAGGTCGAAAGATACAGTTGTATATCTCATCATAACTGGTTGCATAACTGTATTGAGAAAGGCAGTTATGCTGGTGAATCGCAAAAGACAGCGGTGGGGGTCGCTGGAGTCTGATGTCTCTCCTGGTCGGACCCTTTCCTTGTACGGCACTTTTGTATGGTCTCTACTACTTCTCTTGGCATTGTTTGGTCACTCTGATTCTCTATTGGTGCACTTTGCTCTGTTTCTTGTGACTCTTATTCATTGATATACACTCTCACTAACTTCTGGTGTTCTTCTGTGGTTATGGTTCCTCTTTGGGTATCTATACTACTTTGCTCACTGATTATACATGCACAAGCACACTTATTACTGCCTGCACATGTTTGTATGATATATAATATGCGTATTGTGGTATTTCTCTGCAGTATGATGCACTAGCACTTAAATTGTCCTCTGAGTTTACTCTACTTATTTATGATCATTATTATTGTTATTATACAATGTATGCCCCATCATTCTTTGATTCTGCTTGATTTTAAATAATTTTAATTGTTATGAAGTTCAATAAATGATTTATTATTACTTATAATCTGGTCTGGTGTTGCTGTTCAGTGATTGTCATTTACGATAAAGGGATTCTACTTACTGCATACAAATAAAACACTTTAAAAAAAATAAAATTCATAAATAGTTGCATTAGGCACTCCGATTTTTTAATATGTATGTCATTATGGAATATCACTGTTATTTTTGCAAATTAGGGCTTGTAACTATTGATATACTATAAAGAAACACAAAACTGAAAAAAATACACCTTTATTTCCAAATATAATATTGTCGGCATACATTACACTAGGGACATAATTTAAATGTTGCAATAGCTAGGACGAATGGGAAAATAAAACTTGTGGGTTTTACGTATTGCAGCACGTTATTTTAAAATTACAATGGCTGAAAAAACAATCATTTTTTTTTCTTGTTATTCCCTTTAACATACAAATAAAACAAAATAATTCTTAGCAAAAAGTACCCCCCAAAGAAAGCCTAATTTGTGGCGAAAAGAAAAATATAGATACTTTTGGTGTGATAAGTAGCAATAAAGTTATTGAATGAATAGAATATAAGAATTAATGGGAGGCATGGGATATGTGAAACTTGCTGTGGTTTTAAAGAGGAAGTAACCTGTGTTGGGAATGTGATTCAACTGTTGAATGCTTAATAATCTTTATATTGTTTACAAAACAAAAATAAACAAAATACAGTTGCTGTTATTCTCACTTGTTATCTAATGATGTCTCACAAACAAAGCTTCTTCCCCCTGTACCAGCATCATCATGTGACGTTTTATTCACCACAACTCAAATTAGTGGCTAGCAAGTCAGAAGGAATGATTTTTCCTTCATGACAGGAAATAGGTAATTCTTTACTCAAAATAAGAATTTAATGAGCCTTGCAGAGATGTGCCCTATTGATTATTGTGAAGAGTGATATTGTTGGCTTCTCTGTTTATAAAATCATCAGGAATAAGCAATGTACATGTCACAATCTCTTAATTTAGAAGCAGATACATCCGACCGTATTTGTAAGATAGATACATCCGACCACCACCCAACTGCATTGCAGCTTTTGTGCAGAGATTTCAGGACTTGCCTCATCTGAGAGCAACAGTACCATTCAACAAGGAAAATCTATCCTAGCCACTTTACTCTCCCCTTATGCTGGGAAATTCAATACATGTTACGTTTTTTGCGGAGAATCATTCCGATAGATACCTTCAATGATAAAATTTCGACATGTCCGATTCTCCGCTCAATTCTGTTCCGCTCGATTTCTCATAGAAGTAAATTGAAAAAAGATAAGAAAAACGAGCAGACGATAAGAGAATCGTGCAGAGAATCGAATGGCTAATAGATCGCGTGGAGAATCGAACGCGCAAAAGGTAACGTGTATTCCCAGCATAAGTGTTGTTCAATCTCAACAAGAGATAATGACCTCTAGAAACAACATACATATCTCTGTGTACAAACTTATGAGAATTATTTGAGAATGTATGTGCAGCTGCTAATGGTAGAATGAGACATTATGAAATCTTAAAAGGAACCCGAGGTGTGAGACCAATGGAAGCTGCCATATTTATACCTATTACCTGGCAGTGCTGCTGATCTTTCTGGTCAGTAGGGTTTAAATCACACCTGAAACAAGCATGCAGCTAATCTTGTCAGATTTGTCATAGACATCTGATCTGCATGCTTGTTCAGGGTCTATGGCTAAAAGTATTAAAAGCAGAGGGTCAGCAGGACAGCCAGGCAATGTGTATTATTTAAAAGTAAACAAACATGTCAGCCTCTATATCCCTCTCACCTCGGGTTCCCTTTAAGCACCAGTGACTGGCTATTACATGATGCAGCTTGGGGGCAAGCTATGCATTCAGCTTTTCCAGGGTTCCACACCAGCCACTATCAATGCTATGACTATTATTGCAAAGGTGGTTTTAAAACCTTTGGTATCAGTAGAAGTAGACTTCTTCATGAACGAAATTATCTATATCTTCTAATTTTGCCTGCTTGTTTAGGGTCTATGGCTTAAAGTGTAACTGAGATGGTAATGAAAAAAAAATACATACCTGAGGCTTCCTCCAGGTTTATCACTCCCTCACCATCCTCCTCCGCTGCCTGGTTCATCCACAACTGGCCCTGGAAAATCCTCCAGTCAGCGCAGGTAACAGTGTGGCTGTGCGCACTCCCCCGTTGCGTGGCTGGACTGTGCCTGCATGCGCTGGCAGTTGGCCCCAGAATGGAGGACTTTCCGGGGACAATTGCAGAAGAACCAGAAGGCAGATGACGACGGCGAGGGAGCGATGAGCCTGGAGGGGGCTGGAGGAAGCCCCAGGTATGTATATTTTTTTTACTGCCCCATCTCAGGTTTACTTTAAAGTATTGGAAGAAGAGAATCAGCAGGACAGCCAGGCAATAGGCACTATTTAAAAGGAAACAAACATGTCAGGCTTCATATCCCTCTCACCTCGGGTTCTTTTTAAGCCTCGTACACACGTGCATGACATGTTGCCCATCAGGCATTGGTACTCAATCCTTCGGCCAACACTGAAGGGTGGACACTGTACAGATGCATTCTATTGCTGTGTGTGGGGGAGGAGGGCCAAAGGAGCAGTGTGGGAGTAGCATAAGGTGACAGGTGGAGTGAGCGAGAGAATGTCCTCGGCCATTTCTTGGCTAAATCGATCCGCCAGTTGGATCGCGGGCCAAGGGGGTCAAGGGCTGCTGGACACATTGGATTCTCAGCAGAGGCGGTCGTTATCAGAGCTTAAATCAGCGGTTGATGGAAACTAAAGCGCGGATGTTTCACTTTTGCTTTAATTAAAAAGAAAAATGAAGCTGTTATGTTAAAAAAAAGTTAGTTTTGGATGGAATGGCCCTTTAAATACAACATCCAGTTAAAGTGGGTCTAGCATTCCTGGGAAATGGTTGACTAGACAGTAAAGGCTGTTTCACACTAAGGGCCCATTCACACCTAAAATCGCTAAACGCTAGCAATTTGCGTTAACATTTTCCGCAGGTGATTTTTCCACAATTTAACGCGGAGAAATCACAGGACAAATTTGCGTTTTTGGAAAGATCGCGATTAGCAGTTCTATACATGCTAATTGCAATCGCTCCAGAATTACTGGCAAAACACTGCAGGTAACGCATTTGCGATTAGCGATAATTGCTAAATGCCCGCAAACGTGGCAGTGAGAACACTGCCATAGGCTAATATAGCACAAGCGTTTTTAAAAAACGCTAGCATTTTGCAATTAGCGGGAATCGCGCAATTCCCTTAAAGCGCTTTGAGGTGCTTTTCTAACCGCCAGCATTTTGAAAAGCGCTTAGACAATTAAACTCTTTGCGCTGTTTCACATTTGTTTTTGTCAAAATCGCAAACAAGCAACTTGAAGCATTTTTCCAGCAATTCTGTTATGAGTATAGAGAAGCAAAATGGCTGTGAAAATGCTTAGCAGTGATTCTAAATGCATTTGTGATCATGATTACTGATTTTCTGTGTTTCTGAATGTCAAGCAGCCCCAAGGCTGCATCCGAAAAGGTTACTGCCATAATCCCACAGTGTTCTAGTGCGTCCCCAGCAAGCTGCCGCCCAGCCCTCTGTACTAATCAAGAGGGCTAACAAATGGTCATGCATGGGGAGACATTGGAAACACTACACAGAGAATTTTTATGTGTGAATCAAACCAAGTTGAACCTGAAAAATCTGGCTTTGCAAATTTGGCCTAATTGGCTTCTCACGAGACATTGCTCATGCAAATATGCATTTGCTTTTGCATGCCAAATTATGCAGGGTCAGACATTGGGCCAGGAATGCAGACATTCTGGGCGTGGGAGGCACAGTAGTCCTGTCCTAATGCCCCATTTCCACTCTGTGCGGCCTTGTTGATATTGCGGCCTTATTTTGAGGTGTTTTTTCTTTCCGATTCTCGGCGCTTGGATGGGCGATTTGTTTTTGGGGGTTATCAGTTTCCGATGCGTTTTTCTCAAGAGTTTTGGCAATTCACTCCCTGACGCAAGTCTGGAAGTGAACTCTTTGATCCGGAAAAGAATAAATACAATGTATTTATTCTTAAAAATGCAAACGCAATCGCTCCACAAGCGGTTTTGTGAGTGTTTTGTTTGCGTTTTTCCTATACCTCCCATTTCCTTCAAGCCTGGTGTGACAGACCCAACTCTAACTATAAACGCCTGCTTACGTGAACTACAGCAATGGATGAATGACAACTGGCTGAAACTAAATGCAGACAAAACTGAAGTCCTTCTGATTGGAGGGCAGAGCATGATAACAAAACAACTTAACTTGCAGTCTTCACCACTGGGAATAGGAGGCACGGATCTACGCAGCTCTGATCATGTGCGTAGCCTGGGAGTTCTAATTGATGGGGATTTAAACTTCAGAACTCAAATCTCTGCGGTGGTGAAATCATCCTATTTTCACCTGAAGAACATTGCAAAAATCAAGCACCTCATACCCCCAGAAGATCTGCCAACCTTAGTCCACGCCTTCATCACATCCCGACTGGACTACTGCAATGCTCTCTACACTGGCCTTCCAAAAAAGGTCTTGTACCGCCTACAGCTGATACAGAATACTGCTGCCAGACTGCTAACCAACCAACCCCGTCACTGCCACATAATGCCAGTCCTGCATTCCCTTCACTGGCTACCTATAGAATGGAGGGTCCTATTCAAGATCGGCCTACTGACATTTAAATCCCTGAATAATCTAGGCCCTGGATACTTGAAAGATATGTTACAGCTGCGTAGCAATCCCCACATTCTCAGATCCACAGGTTCTAATAATCTAGTCATACCCAGAGTCCACTTGGAAACTTTTGGTCCCAGAGCCTTCTGTCATGCTGCCCCTATGTTTTGGAACTCCTTACCTCAACAGATCAGGACAGCCCCATCCCTGGATGTGTTTAAATCCAGACTGAAAACCCACCTGTTCAGTCTGGCATTTGCAGAAATATAACTTTTGTTGTGTGAATACTTCATCCTACTAACTACTGAATCTGAGAGAGCCTAAGCGCTTTGAGTCCTATGGGAGAAAAGCGCTATAGAAATGTTATTGTATTATTGTATTGTATTGTATTATAGCAAAAATGCCCTAAAATGGCTCAAGCACTGCTTTTGAAAACTGACAGCGCACGGAACGCTTTAGTCTGAACTACACCATGGCACAACATGGTGTAACCACTTTCTGTGCGTTTTAGAAAAAACGCCTGTGCTTAAATTTTTCAAAAAACTCCTCTAATGTGAACAAAGCCTGCCAGAGTTAATTAATTTCAAAAAGCCGTCATTCTCCTTCCAAATTTGGGTGCAAGAAAAAGGAAGGGATTGCGGGTAGTGGAAACGTGGCCTAAAGGATCAGCCACCCCAATAGAACTGCACCACAAAAGGGCAGAGAATAAAAGATCATCAGACAAGCTTAGGTAAGTATGGCCCTAGCTTAGGTAAGAATGGCCTCAGCCACAGATCTATAAGTGCATTGTAAACAATACAAATATAGGTACACATTAAAGAGAGTCCGAAAACAAAATAATTTGCTTTTTTTTTATTGCTTAAGGAGTAATACCATAGCTGATTCGCCGCAACAGCGCAGCAGAACAAGGTTTAACTCCCTAAAACCTCGGGGCAAAATTCCACGATTTTCCAGGTCTGGATTTTGCTGCCCGGGGGAGGCAGAGCTTTGCGCTGTAGCTCTGCCTCCAGTCCAGTCAATCTCCACCTCTCCCCGCCCCTCTCACTCTTCTTTCACTGAGAGGGGCGTGGAGAGGCAGAGATCGGCGGAGATTGACTGGAATGGAGGCAGAGCTACAGCGCAAAGCTCTGCCTCCTTCAGGAAGCAGATAACTACATCGTTCTGCCGCGCTGTTGTAGCGAATCAGCTATGGTCTTACTGCTTAACATAAGTGAACAATAAAAACAGCAAATTATTTTGGCTTCAGACTCTCTTTAATATTCATTTATATGCATTCATCTCCTTATTTAAAGCCTTCACCTGAGCACAATGTGCATTTTCTGTATTCCCATCATAACCAATTTCCTATACATGTCTGATTTCATTATATAATAATTCTCTGCGCATTATTTCATATCCAGAAATGGCAATCACATCGCTGCTTCAGGCCATTTTTTCCAAGTCCTAGACCTTTGTGTCACTTGGTGCTCTGCGAAGATTAATGGAGCGCTGTTTTACAGCATAGGGAGAGGGCACGCATGGTGGTCATGTGACAACAAGTACCTGGAGGTGTATTTATTTCACAGTTCTGGGCATGGGATGGGAGTTTGGGGGGATTCATACATATCATTTAGTTTTACTGCACCTTGATTTTGGCTAGATTAGCTGTAGTGCATTATGCTTATGAACAAAGGGGAAGCTGGAATTAAAGCCTCAGTATTTCATATCCTGATGTGTTGTTGTATTAAACGAGGGTCATCCAGAAAGTAACAGCCATTTTCATTGAATAAATTAAAGAAACATTTATTTTATTTTAGACCATTTGGGCCATATGCAATTCAATTTTCTCCTAGGTGATATTTTCACAATTGGTAAATAAAATACTGCAAACAAGCAAACAAATACTCAAAATAATTTTTGCAGTATTGTTTCATCTACTTTTTGGTACTTTTTCATTTGCAAAGTGCTAAAAAATGACTTTAAATCAAAGATGAAAATGTATCCCCTAGGAGAAAACGTAGGTGAAAAAGTGAATTGCATATGGGCCCCTGTATCTTCTGATTATTTCTCCACATAATCACCTTCTTTAAGCATTTATAATACCCTTTTACAATATTTCAATCCCTATGGTGTAGAGACATTGAAGGGGGCATCATGTTAATGCTACTGAACAAACAGTTACTGGTATTCTGCAGTCATGTGACAAATGGTGCAGGGAGAGAAGAGGTTAACCTGACATATGCAAGTTAAATTACACTGAAACAATACCTTTCATGGCTAATGGAAGAATACAGCCGTTACTTTCTGGATGACCCTTGTACTTTGCATCTTGTCATGGCCGTCTGCTCTGCTTTTTGTAAACAACTGCTCTATATAAGTATACACAATAATAATTCTAATACTAACAAATAAACCTGAATTGAAAGGAAACAAATATAGCTGCCTCCATATGCCTCTCGCTTCCGGTTCCCTTGAACTCCCTCCTCACGTGAGTTCCTGATTGCTTGTCTGCTATATCTTCATGACCTATGTATCTAAAGCAGGGTCCGCACGCAGACAGGTTTGACAGGAACCAGCAAATAGAGGCAGATGCTTCCATGATTGGCATGTATCCACACCACAATAGCCGGTAGGTGCTAACAACTGATTGATATGTCAAATTACCTATTAATTTGAATTGCCTTTGAGCCATTGTTTATGAGTGTATGTGTGGCTTGACACTGTCAGGCTATAAAACATTGCTGGGTTCACTAAATGATGTATTACTGTGTGTTACATTGCCTTGCTAAAGGACCGTAGGGCCCCCGAAACGATCATCGGAGTGACAGTCACTTGCCTATGTAACCTGCTTGTGGAACAATACATTTGCTGGTTCCTTAACCTATCCGTCGACCCTACTTTGGAAACATGGATTTCTATTGCTACAAGGTCCAGCACCGACTGGTACCTTGCTGAGGGTGTGCGATTCTATGGAATCGTATGTTATGACCTCTCGATTCCTAAAACTTAATATGAGTAAAATGAAGCTAATCATTTTTTCACTGTCTCTGTCCACTTCTCCACCTGATAAAATAAAATCTGGTAATAACAACCCTATAACTTCAGTTTCTAAAGCATGTCGCTTAGGGGTATTACCATATTCATCTCTCTCATTTTTTCCTCACACTTACTCTCTAACCAGCTCCTGTCATCTGCAGCTTAAAAACATATCTTGCATCCAACCTTTGCTCATCCAGGACACTACTAAAATGTTACTAACTACTTACTTATAAAAAAATCTCATCGGAACTGTTGTAATGCACTACATTGCGGATTACCAACTAACAGACCCCTCCAGTTTGTACTGAACTCAGTTGCTTGACTCATTCGCCTCAGATCTGGTAGCGTTTAGTACATAATTACCTCTTGAAATTTGATTTACCTCAAGAGGAAAATTAACTTTTGAATTCTGGTAGTTTAAGTAAAGTTTTACCTCATGTAATTTCATGAGGTAATTTACGTGGTAATTTTCAATAAAAAATATGAACTATTTTGTGGTAAAATACCTCAAACTTGAATTCTGAAGTGAAATAAGGTGCATGTTTGCATGTCTTTTACCTAACATAGTTATACCTACCTCTGCCACACAGTAAATGCAGTTCTGTGACTTTAGCTAAGACAGGTAATAAGTATCCCGAGTATAGATAAGACAGGTATAAGTGTCCCTAGCATTGCTAAGACAGGTATAAGCCTATCCTGTATAGCCAATACAGGTATTATGTGTCCCCAGCAGTGGCGTACCTAGGGCATTTGACACCGGGTGCTGGGTATTAAAAGCCCCCCCCCCCCCCCAAAGGAAAGGAGTGAGTGTGGTGTGCTGAGCATGCCACGGCGGGTAATGCCAAGTATAGGTGCCCCCCGTATAGATAGCATGGAATAGTTGCCCCCAGTATAGGCAGCGTAGTATGGTTGCTCCCATTATAGGTAGCCTGGAAAAGTTACCCCCAGTTTATAATGTATAGTATTTACTAAATATATAGCCATTATACAGTATATAGTCAGATCCCACTTGTATATTTCTAATGTATTTATTCAGATCCCCTCTGATTATAGGCAGTATATATAGTCAGATCCCCTTGTAAATAGCCAGTCCCCCCAGTATATACAGTCAGTCAGATTCCCCCCCCCCCCCATTTATATAGTTAGTATATATAGCCAGATCCCCCAGTATAAAGCTAGTGTATATATAGTCAGATTCCCCCCTGTATATAGCGGGTATATAGGCAAAAGAACAAAAAGTGCTCTGAACTCCTTCCCGGTCTCTCTGCCGGCCCTCCTCTCCCCCCCACCACTTAATCCCCCTGCGGTGCTGTGAGATTTGCATCGTTAGTACTACTCACGATCGTGGCTCTCACCAGCGTTGATCACGCACCCTTCTGCTCCATACAGCTCCGGACTACTGATTACCTTACCGGGGACGCGCCTTGATGACGTCATTCGGAAGGGGGGCTGGCAGAGAGATCGGGAGGGAGTGTACGGGGGAGTTCAGAGCACTTTTAGTCCTTTTACCAACTTTTACCAAGATAGAGGCTGGGCGTCGGGTGGGAGTGTTGGGAAAATACCTTAGTGATTTCCGCATGTTTTCCCCGTGTCTGTAATTTACTGAACATCATCCGCAGGCAGGAAAATCTACACGAATTCAGCAAAGAAAAAAAATAATAAATATTTTATTTTCCGACTACTATTTATTTTATCGCAAACCCCTACCAGAATTGAGCCCATTATCTTTCTTCTTGCTCCTCCCCTGCTGCTGCTCTATGTCAAGCTCTTCATTGGCTGCCAAATATCCAAAGGATCTATTACATACTCTTAACACTAACCTACAAAGCTCTCCACAATCCTGCTTTCCTGTATATCTCCTAGCTAGTGTTCAGATACCATCTCAGTTGCACTCTGCTCTGCACACAACCACCTTCTGCCATCCTCTAAAATCACTTCACTCCAAGTCCCAGCATTCACATTTACAATATTTCTCACGAGCGTCACCGCTTCTCTGGAATCCCTTTCCAAAACACATCTGTCCCTCTCCAACCTTTGAAATCTTTAAACGCTCTCCCAACACTCAATTTTTTTCGGCTTCAATGCAGAACAGAACGGTTTGCTGCAAATACCTGTCTATCAATTTGCATCTGTTTATCACTGCAGCTACAATTTAAGTCTGTGGGCCCGATTCCACTAGCGCGAATTCGCATGCAGACAACGCATGCGGATTCGCATAGGCAATACAAGTGGATGGGACTGTTTCCACTTGTCAGTTTTCATTTGCGTTTTTATGTGCAGGATTTTTCTGCATGGTAGACCCTGCAGAATTCGCCTGCGTGTGGAATGCAGGCGAATCGCAGGCAATGTATTTAATAGGGAAATCGCATGCGTTTTTTGCATGCGTTTTTTGCTGCGATTTCGCGTGCGGTTTCGCATTGAAAGTAATGTAAATTGACACAGGCAGTGACATGGTTAAAATCGCATATACCCTGCCTATGCGAAATCGCATGCGAAATCGCGGCAAAAAACGCATGCGGAATCGCATCCGCATGCGATTTTGTCAGTGGTGATATGCGGCGATTCCGCACCGCACTAGTGGAAACGGGCCCTGTGGCTTGCATTTTTTTTTAGCCAAATGCTATGATTGATAGATTTGATAGGGTTTTTTGAATTTTTCAATGAATATGTGTGTTGGAAGAATCAAATAGTAAGATATAAAATAGACATTTTTTTCAAACCTTTTATTGATATTTTCAGAAAAATTAATCATATGCGTATGGAATATTGGTTAGCTTTTTAAAATTGTATTGAAAATTGAAAAACATTTTTTTGCTACTTTGCGCAGTACAGTGGGGAGTTGCGGTGTATCTCAACGGACACATCGTAATGTGGAACGTTGCAAACATCGCACTGCAATGATAAACCTTTGCGACGCTCACAGTGAGGTGCGATCTAGCAGAGTGTGTTATTGCAACGCACTACATGCATACCTCATAATGACAGTGAAGCAAACTTTTCATTGACTGTATGCTTTATTGCAGGCGACTCAATGTGCGGTGTGACTTTTATGTTTCATTGCATTCCTGTGTTTATAGGGAACGCAATGTGAATCCCGCTGTGAACGAAGCCCTAAAGGGGTGATCGGATTTTTAATATTTGAGTGCAAAGCAATCTGTTAGCAGATTATCACTTCTTTACAACAGACCCCTTTAATTCAACCCATCTTCGCTTCAAAGATCTTGTTAGTTGCAGTGGAATAAAGAGAAAGTTTAGCTGTATGTGAGTGGCTGTGGTCAGTGTATAAATGCACTCCTTGAGTTAATTAACCCCTTACACCAGTCCTACAAGTCTATTGACAAGGCGCTCTAAAGTCCTGACCCCAATCCCATTTGTCAAGCACAAGATCATACACTGATGCTATGGGTAACACACAGCACAAAATAATTAAAAAGTTACTTTCAACAGTCGACGTAATTATTCACAGATCTATAAAGCACTTAGCAGGTAGCAATATAATCTCATGGAACATTGGTCAGGAAAATGATCAGCAAAGTCATCATTTTTAATACTCAGTTTAAAATTTTTCAAATTTAAATGGGGAAAAAAGGGTGACTGACTAGTCTGCGAGTGATCCCTGGATCGATGCCGTTAGGAAATTGCTCTAACTGGAAAGAGTAAAAAGTATATTTCAGTTACACACAATTCCCTTGCTGCCTTTTTATTTAATGGAGTTGTGCTGCTGCCACCAACAGGGCAAAACTGGCATTAAAGAAAGGAAATTTTTTTTAGAGATTGATTTACTTGAAGTACACTGTGCATTGATTTGTTAGTTCTGCTATGATATATTGAAGCCAAGGTAGAGATTTGCCACTTTACAGCAGGAAATGCTTTACAGTGTAAAAACAAATAAATCTTTTTGGAAAAACGCAGCAGACTGTTACATAATATACTTAACCCCATCTATGCCTCAACTTCTTACACTGTGCTACATACATTCTTTGCAAGTACAGTGTTACATTATATTTGTCTGCAGGAAATTGTGTAAGTTCTCTTTGTAAATGTGTCTGTAAGTCGGCACCACCTACCAGCCAGTGAGCCTCTGATATGTCTGTCCTTCGCAAGTCAGCCTCTGGTATGTCTGTCCTTCTGTGCCCAGTTTGTTGAGTGCTTAGTAAACGTCACATAGATCTGCATATTACAGGCCTAGTACAGCCATAAATGTTTATACATTTAACAGCATGTTATTTCAAATCAATTATGCATAAAAGGTTTGTAAAAGGAAAGATGGTGTAATATTTGGAGAATTAAAAGGTGATTGCTCTGTCAGCTAAAGTATTTGACTCCTAAGTAACTGTCATAACCATGCAGGGGCGCCCAGGCGCAGCTAAAGTTTTTAGTACTCAGTACTAGCAAGATGTATCAATTAAAGTGACTCTCATTAACGAACGAGATAGGGAGTAAAGGTCCGTTCTTAATCTGAATCCGTTCTCTTTTGTCCCCCACTGTTTGCTGCAAATACCTGTCTATCAATTTGCATCTGTTTATCACTGCAGCTACAATTTAAGTCTGTGGGCCCGATTCCACTAGCGCGAATTCGCATGCAGACAACGCATGCGGATTCGTATAGGCAATACAAGTGGATGGGACTGTTTCCACTTGTCAGTTTTCATTTGCGTTTTTATGTGCAGGATTTTTCTCTTTTGTCCCCCTCTGTGTCACCTCTGTTCCCTGTGCCTTTTTTGTCTACCTCTGGTCCCCTTGTGTCACCTCTTTTCTCCCTGTCTTACCTCTTGTCCCCCTGTATCACTATGTCATGCTGCATCACCTCTTGTCCTCCTCTGTGTCATTTCTTGTTCCCGTGTCACCTCTTGAACAGAGGTGCCACTTTTTGGAGTGTCTTGAATAAAGAAAAAATTGTTTCATTGAATATAGACTGATGAGTCTACATAAGACCACCACTACCTACCTTATACATTTTTTTAAACGTTTTACTCTATACTGGTGCCTTTGTTCTAAATTCATTCTTCTTGTGAGTTCACCCTTGGTGGAGGGGTGTTACCCCTATTTCTTCAACAGAGAGCGACATTCTTAAACCCAAGTGGGGTTGGGTCTAATCTGCCCATCTGCCATCATTGTGGTTATCAGCGATAACCCCGCTTTGTGAGTATAATCTCATATATTTACCAATATGCCATTTTGACTTGACATATTACACTATTTTTGGCTCCTGATTTGCTTTGTCTTTCAAGTATCCTGGGTCACCTCTTGTCTCCCTGTATGTCAAGTCTTTCCCCGTTTGTGTCACTTCTGGACCCCTGCTCTCCCCCTTCTACCATAACTCACATGCCCTGATCCAGCACCGGCTTTCACCGCTCTATTGCCCCCGGCTTTGCATCCTGTCACCATGGTTATTTCTGGCCTCCGCCTCTGATGCAAGGAGAGGCGCCAGTTGTAAGTAACCATGGTGACAGGAAGCGAAGCCGGTGGCAGGAGAACGGTAAGAGTCGGCGCTGGATTGAGGCATGTGAGTTACGGCAGAAGGGGTCAGGGGACATGCCGCGGGGCACAGAGCAGGCTGCCTGCCAGGGACAGGGGGGCCCCCTCTAAAGTGAGGCCCCAAACAGGGGCGTGCCTCACTTGTACCCTGGCTGGCGGTGACCCTGATGACATGCTTAATAGTCTAAGAAAAAAAACTGGCACTTCCTATAATGATATTTATTAATTCATAGAAACCATCCAAAAACGTTTCGGGACCAGACAGGGTCCCTTTCTCAAGGCCTGCTTAAGGCAAGTATCTGTCTGCCGCTTGTAAGCTGAAGCACTCCTGCTAGAACAGCAGAGGCTCAACCAATTGTGAGTGCGAAACAATTTTAATTGCCGCAATGCTTAATAGACTGTCATGGCTAATCTATCTCTAGACATGAGGAAATGAGAATCTACAAAATTCCATTATTTTGCAAAAACCCTTTCTTAAAAAAAAAAATAACACCTGACCTGAGGCAAAGCTACCTAAGGTAAGCACAGAGGTATGTTCTTCCTCTTAAAGTCTACCAGAGCTGAATAAATAAGAAAAATCAATACTTACCCCCTGCTTCCACCAGCAGCATAAACATGTGTGAGTCCCTCGGCGTCCTCCCGTGGTCTACTGTTCAGCCGCGATCAGCCCCAGTAACTGTCTCAGTCGCGTCCAGACTGGACTGATCGCAGCTGAATGGCAGACGGCGGGAAGACGCAGAGGGACTCACACATGTTTATGCTGCTGGAGGAAGCAGCAGGTAAGTATCGATTTTTCATATTTATTTAGCTTTGGTTTACTTTAAGGGAAAGGTTTGGGATGTGGAAGAGGAGGGAATCAGAGGGTGAAAGGAGGGAACATCATAGCAAGCCTGCCTCCTCCTTTCTGAAAATAGGACATTAGCCAAAAGACAAGTTTTTCAAAGAGTGATTAAGTAGTACGGGGGAAGAGGGGGAAGGATGAGGTGATGAGTGGACAACGCACAAAGGTGTGTGTGAATCCAGCATGAACATACCTCTCTGCTCACTTTAGGTAACCTTGCTTGGGTCAGGTGTCCTTTAATGGCCTAATTTGAGTAAATAATCATATTTTTGATCCGAATATTCAGATTGCATTGGATGAAAACAGAGTAGCTTGTGGGCCCAACCATCATTATACAATATGAGCATTATTGAATGTTTCCTTAGAGGATTGGTTGATTGGCATGACACATTTTTTCATACTTTCACAACTGTTTTTTTATATTATGAATAATTTGTATATTTTATTGCTGTGGCTTGATTAAATACAATCTTTTCATAGTCTGAATAATCTATGAATATATGGCTGTACATTAAATTGGCACTGTTAATGGGTACATATAGGCTGGATTTTACCTACCCCTCACCCAGATTGCATTAGGCTGTCCAGTGTTGCCCCAGAGCCCCAACCAGCATGCTCTTCCTCTGGTCTGTGTGCTTCCAACTTCATGCTCACCTCACAGGGCACCTCTTCAATGACCTGGCAACACGTACATACAATGACACTATACAATTAGGGAGGACCGGGGGAGGAGAGGGTGGGGGGATCCGAGGAGAGTGTCAGCCGGCTCTATAATTGCCCAATTTGCCACTATGGAAGTGCTGGCTTTGGATTTAGGCACCATTGTACAGGTTTGTCATGGCTTGCCTTGAACAAAGGAGATTTTTAATGACCTTAGAAACACAGTTATTGATTTTAACAAAGCTTAAAAAGACTACAAAATGGGTTTTAAAGAGCTTGGACTTTACCAGTCCATTGTGAAGTAGACTGTGTACAAATGGAAGCAATTCATCAATATTGTTACACTTTCCTTCCACGAAGAGAACTAAACAATTAAGATCACACCAAGGAAAAGGCAGGTCTGTAGTGAGAGTTACATGGAGGCTGCCATATTTATTTCCTTTTAAACAATACCAGTTGCCTGGCAGCCCTGCTGGTCTATTTGGCTGCAGTAGTATCTGAATAACACCGGAAACAAGCATGCAGCTAATACTGTCAGATCTGACAATAATGTCAGAAACACTTGATATGTTGCACGCTTGTTCGGGGTCTATAGCTAGAAGTATTAGAGGTAGAGGATTAGCAGAATAGCCTGGTATTGCTTAAAAGGAAATAAATATGGCAGCCTCCATATTACTCTCGCTTCAGTTGTCCTTTAAAGCAGTGTTCCCCAACCTGTCCTCAAGGCCCAGCAACAGTGCATGCTTTGTGGAAATCTACAGAGGTATTCGATCAACTCTGCTGAGACACTAATTACCACACCTGTGAATGTTTGTGGTTTCCTGCAACACGTACTGTTGGTGGGCCTTGAGGACAGGGTTGGGGAACTCTGCTTTAAAGGACGCTAATCTAACATCTATGGAATTGAAGGTCTTTCTTGCATTAGCAAATTTCAGCATTTGGATTAGTCAAGGCTGTTAGAATTATGTTCTGTGAGTGAACTTTGATTTGAGGGAAAAGTGTTATGTTTTGCAAAAGTCAAACACTGCAATCCTGCTTCAGAATCTTATCTGTGAAACATGGCGGTGGTATTGTTTTGACGCGCTTAGCTCCCTCAGAACCAAAATGAATTGAAGTGGAACTGGATCATGTCGCTAGACAATGGCCATAAGCACACAAGTTGGTCGATCAAAGAATATGTTACAATAAAAGACAGAGGTTCTATCCTTTCCCTATCACATTATATAAAACTCCTGTGTCCCTGCGTCCTCCTCCTGTGTTCCTGTGTCCGTGCTTTCGGCCTGCCGTGCATGTGCAGCACACATGCGTTGGGACAGAGGGCGGGCGTGTGCGCGCATGCGGGTACAGGTGGCTGTGCACGTGCATGTGTGCTGACATGTGGCGGCGGTGGTGGAGACGGGAGGGTAGGGGGGTTGTGAGGCAGAGGCCTAGTGACAAGTATTTTAACAGGCCTTAGGTCTAGTTCTATATAAATCTAGAAAGTACTTAGCTAAAATTCCACTTTATAGTGGTAACTACAAAATGTGCCTGGGAACATTAAGGTAATTTGCATGGTTGTCAGAGTAGCAGTATTATCCTTGCCTCTTTGCTAGCTGGTAGCTAACTATTGATTTCAATAAGCTGCATTTCTGCATCTGAAATTGCGCGTGTAGTGGAAAGAGACCCTTATGCATTTTCACAGATTAGTGGCATGTTCCTTCCTATGGAGATGATGGGGGGGGGGGGGGGGGCAGTAAGAGGACTGTGGGAGAATATAAAGATGACTACTTAGGAAAGTCCAGTCTGGAGGATCATAAATCTTGGTATTAGGGTCGGCCCGTAAGAGAACGCGGAAAAGCCGGAGAGGGATCAGCTGACCAGATAGGTCAGCTGATCTCAAGGCAGCTGACTATTGGTTGATCACATAGGGGTGGCGCTAGAGAGCGCTGCTCTATATATACTCACTGCTGGGCACTTTCAGGTTGTCTGCTGTTGCGAACACTTACGTGGAAGCACTCAGACCTTAGTCAGATCCAACAGTGTGTTTGTAACAGGAGGACCTGGGAATTCACACTGAGCCAGATTACTTCTGTTGTTTGTATTATCATTCTGTTATACCTCAGACTAGTTCCAGGGTGTCGAGACCACGGACCTCACACCCAGACTAGGGACTCTGTATGATTATTCTGTTATACCTCAGACTAGTTCCAGGGTGTCAAGACCACGGACCTCACACCCAGACTAGGGACTCTGTATCATCATTCTGTTATACCTTAGACTAGTTCCAGGGTGTCGAGACCACGGACCTCACACGCAGTCTAGGGACTCTGTATTATCATCCTGTTATACTTCAGACTAGTTCCAGGGTGTCGAGACCACGGACCTCACACCCAAGACTAGGGACTTGTGTTACCATTCTGTTATACTTCAGACTAGTTCCAGGGTGTCGAGACCACGGACCTCACACCCAAGACTAGGGACTTGTGTTACCATTCTGTTATACTCCAGATTAGTTCCAGGGTGTAGAGACCACGGACCTCACACCTAAGACTAGGCATTGTTGATTTCTGTTATGACCTGTGGCATTCCTGACTTTCCCTTTGCTTTCCGATTCGGTACCTCGCATATCTGTTTACCTGTTGCCAAACCCTGCTCGCTTAGGATACCGAATTAGTCTTCTGTCTTTGTACCTTATCTGTCTGTGTGTTGCCGAACTGGCTTGCCCGACCTCGAGAGCTATCTCTCTCATTAAGAGATAGTCTCCAGACCTGGTAGTGACTACCACCTTCAGGTGTCACTCACTCACAGGTTCAGCCTACCTTACCCTGATACTCCACCCCTTTGGAGTTCTCAGGCTACTGGAAGGTCTCTGTTCCTCCCAAGAGGCAGTATTGCTCGTACTGCCAAAGACCACGCGCTCCTCGGGTGGTCTTACTCAAAGTTGTTACTGTTGCATCAAACACTCACACTATAAGGTGTCCAGAGGTTAGTTATACTTGGATTATCGGTGATTCTGCAGATCATCAATAATCAAGTATAATCTGTATTCTTGATGATACTGCAGATCACCAATAATCATGGTGATCATTACAGAACGGCAGACCAAAACCAAATGGATGCACTGTATAGTCATGTTGAAGTCCTGACCGCCGTGGTAAACAATCTTTCCGGGGTAGTTTTGAACCAACAGACCCAGATCAGCCAGCTATTTGGGGATATTCAGGAACTTCAATCAGCTATAAACTCAGTGCGATCTCCTCTAGTCACGGATATTCGTATGTCCGTACCTGAAAGGTTTTCTGGCCATAGATCTGACTTTCAGTATTTTAGAAATAGAGTGTTATCATACTTTGAGTTGAGGCCTAATTCGTCTGGAACCGAGGCACAGAGAATTACGTTTATTAACCACTTTACCCCCGCGCGTACGTATTTCTCCGCCCCTTTTTCCATCCTTTAAAAACCAGGGACGGAGAAACACGTACTTTCCGCGTTCCCGACGCTGTCCGCGCTCCCGCTCGTAAACACGCCGCCCGCCGCTAGTAAAACCGCCGCCGCCCGCTCGCCCGGAGATCAATGAACGGGAAAATCCATTCCCGTTCGTTGATCTAAGCCCCACAATGACCCGCTGCTCTCCTATGGGCAGCGCGATCATTGTGAGAAGAAACTCACGTGTCCAGCCTCCTTATTCTTCCTCCAAGCTTCCGGAAGGAGGCTTGGAGGTCGCAATAAAGCAAAAAGTTACTGTGGCCATCTTGTGGCCAAATAGTAAACTACACCCTACACATTTTTCACATACAAATAAATGACTTTTACACAAAAAATTAACTCATTACCTCCCACACTCCCCATTTTTTTTTTTTTTGTAATTAAAAAAAAATTCAAAAATTTACAATTAAAAAAAATACATAATTAGTTACCTTAGGGACTGAACTTTTTAAATATTTAAGTCAAGAGGGTATAACACTGTTACTTTATAAACTATGGGCTTGTAATTAGGGATGGACGCAAAACTGAAAAAAATGCACCTTTATTTCCAAATGAAATATTGGCGCCAAACATTGTGATAGGGACATAATTTAAACGGTTTTATAACCGGGACAAAAGGGCACATAAATTTCATGGGTTTTAATTACAGTAGCATGCATTATTTAAAAACTATAATGGCCGAAAACTGAAAAATAATTTTTTTTTTCCCCACATTTTTCCTATTTTCCCATTAAAACACATTTAGAAAAAAATAATTCTTGGCATAATGTCCCACCTAAAGAAAGCCTAATTGGTGGCGGAAAAAACAAGATATAGTTCATTTCATTGCGATAAGTAATGATAAAGTTATAGACGAATGAATGGAAGGAGCGCTGAAAGGTGAAAATTGCTCTGGTGGTCAGGGGGTAAAACCCCTCAGTGGTGAAGTGGTTAAGACTCTGTTGTCAGGGGATTCCCAGACTTGGGCATATAGTCTCCCGACAGGGCATGAGGCCCTAGCCTCGGTTGAGGAATTTTTTAAAGCAATGGCTATAATTTATGATGATCCGGACATTGCCTCTACCGCTGAGCGGAAGCTCAAGACGTTGCGGCAGGGCAAGGGTCCAGTTGAAAATTACGCTGCTGAGTTCAGGAAATGGGCAGTATCTGCGAGATGGGGGTCATTTGCACTTTTGGATTGTTTTTTGGCAGGGTTGTCGGATGCAATTCATGAGGTGAAGATTGGACATCCTGAGCCCAAATCTTTAGACGATGCAATTTCTTTGGCCGTGCAGATAGATCGCCGTTTGCGCTACCAGAAACAGATTCGTGGTAGGAATGCTGTAAGGTCTATCCCAGACGACTCTTCTCGATCTTCGTCACCCTCTGACGAGCCGATGCAAATCGGATATTCAGGGCTGAGTCAGGTGAAGAAGAGTCACAGAAGACCAAGAAAACGCGATCTATATGGTGCTTAGGGGCCTAGGAGAATGCTGCCGTCTGGGGTTGATCAAAAACATAGGCGAGCAGTCATTGCCTCTAAACAATGATCGTCTGCTCCTTCCCTGCTCTGTTACATGGGAGGGTCAGACTAGTTCCGCAGAAGCCGTTGTGGACTCTGGTTCTGCAGCAAACCTCGTTGATTAAGATTTCGTAAAAAGATTGGGGATACCCCTGGTCTCATTGGACCGGCAGATTCTGGTCACTGCAGTGGATGACTCTCCGTTGCAGAGTGGTCAGACTCTCTTCCAGACCCCCTTGTTGTCATTTTGTTTAGGGGCGTTACATGAAGAGAGATTACAGTTTCTGGTGATGCCCATGGCAACCTCCACCATTGTTCTTGGTATGTCCTGGTTGCAACTCCATTCCTTACAGATTGACTGGGCTTCAGGACAGTTACTGAAATGGTCAGCCCATTGCCATCGGCATTGTTTGGGGAGGGTTGGGGTTGGTGCTACCAAGATACAGGTTGGAGAAGTGGCAGTGCAGGTCAAAGCAGAACCTTTAGTTAAATGTTCCGAGCCTAAGACTGGCCTACCTCGAAAGGTGGTCAGGGCACCTGCGGAGACGGTGGAGGAGTGGATGCCTAATCTGGGCCCTGGCCAGCGAGACATTCTAGAGGGTAAAACATCTAGTCAGACCTCTCCGGGTACATTACAACATTTACCAGTGTCAAGGAAACCCTGGGCTCAGAAAAATCAGACTCGTAAGAGAAAGTCTGTAAAGTGGGAGTTTTCCCCTGGGGACATGGTGTACGTATCCCCTCGGCATGGGGCCCTGAAGCGAGTATCACTCAAACTGGGTCCTACATTCATAGGACCATTCCCAGTGACCAGGAAAGTTAATTTTGTCACCTATGCTGTCGATCTCCCAGCCAGTATGAGAGGTGTAAGATCAGTCCATGTGTCTCTGTTGAAGCCAGCAGTGCACGTGGATTCCCCTCCCTCCCTCCCTGTGATGGTAAAAAACCAATCGGAATGTGAGACCGAAAAGATTCTAGACCCACATTCTGGGAACCCGGGTGGCAAGTGTCCGGAGTCCACTCCTCAGGGGGGGTACTGTAAGAGAACGCGGAAAAGCCGCCGCGTGTACTGGCGGCAAGGCGGCTGACTCCACGTCCAGCGCTGTGGTTTGTCCGCAGTAGCATGCGTTCAGCACAGCGGTTTCTCTGCAGCAGCATGCGTCTAGTGTGGCTGGGTCTGTTAGTTCACATAGGCTGAGGAATACGCGCGTGCGCTGAGAGGCAGAACCTTTATGTCAAACGGAGAGGGATCAGCTGACCAGATAGGTCAGCTGATCTCAAGGCAGCTGACTATTGGTTGATCACATAGGGGTGGCGCTAGAGAGCGCTGCTCTATATATAGTCACTGCTGGGCACTTTCAGGTTGTCTGCCGTTGCGAACACTTACGTGGAAGCACTCAGACCTTAGTAAGATCCAACAGTGTGTTTGAACCAGGAGGACCTGGGAATTCACACTGAGCCAGATTACTTCTGTTGTTATTGTATTATCATTCTGTTATACCTCAGACTAGTTCCAGGGTGTCGAGACCACGGACCTCACACCCAGACTAGGGACTCTGTATCATCATTCTGTTATACCTCAGACTAGTTCCAGGGTGTCGAGACCACGGACCTCACACCCAGACTAGGGACTCTGTATCATCATTCTGTTATACCTCAGACTAGTTCCAGGGTGTCGAGACCACGGACCTCACACCCAGACTAGGGACTCTGTATAATCATCCTGTTATACTTCAGACTAGTTCCAGGGTGTCCAGACCACGGACCCCACGCCCAAGACTAGGGACTTGTGTTACCATTCTGTTATACTTCAGACTAGTTCCAGGGTGTTGAGACCACGGACCTCACACCCAAGACTAGGGACTTGTGTTACCATTCTGTTATACTCCAGACTAGTTCCAGGGTGTCGAGACCACGGACCTCACACCCAAGACTAGGGACTTGTGTTACCATTCTGTTATACTCCAGACTAGTTCCAGGGTGTCGAAACCACGGACCTCACACCCAAGACTAGGGACTTGTGTTACCATTCTGTTATACTCCAGACTAGTTCCAGGGTGTCGAGACCACGGACCTCACACCCAAGACTAGGCATTGTTGATTTCTGTTATGACCTGTGGCATTTCTGACTTTCCCTTTTCTTTCCGATTCGGTACCTCGCATATCTGTTTACCTGTTGCCAAACCCTGCTCGCTTAGGATACTGAATCAGTCTTCTGTCTTTGTACCTTATCTGTCTGTGTGTTGCCGACCTGGCTTGCCCGACCTCGAGAGCTATCTCTCTCATTAAGAGATAGTCTCCAGACCTGGTAGTGACTACCACCTTCAGGTGTCACTCACTCACAGGTTCAGCCTACCTTACCCTGATACTCCACCCCTTTGGAGTTGTCAGGCTACTGGAAGGTCTCTGTTCCTCCCAAGAGGCAGTATTGCCCGTACTGTCAAAGACCACGCGCTCCTCGGGTGGTCTTACTCAAAGTTGTTACTGTTGCATCAAACACTCACACTATAAGGTGTCCAGAGGTTAGTTATACTTGGATTATCGGTGATTCTGCAGATCATCAATAATCAGGTATAATCTGTATTCTTGGTGATACTGCAGATCACCAATAATCAGATTCTCTCTGTGTGCTGACAACGATCGTTACACGGCCCAGAGGAATGAAGAGGCTCTTGTAAACAGAGTATTAGACAAAGTATCTTCTAACGCATGTATGTAGCTTAAAGAGGAACTACAATGAAAATAATGTAATAAAAAAGTGCTTCACTTTTACAATAATTATGTATAAATGATTTAGTCAGTGTTTGCCCATTGTAAAATCTTTCCTCTCCCTGATTTACATTCTGACATTTACCACTTGGTGACATTTGTACTGCTGGCAGGTGATGTCAGTGGAAGGAGATGCTGCTTGCTTTTTTTGGCAGTTGGACCCAGCTGTAAACAGCTGTTATTTCCCACAATGCAATGATGTTCACAGACAGGAAACTGTCAGGGCCATGTTCCTGACATCCCACTGTGGGAGGGGTTTCACCACAATATTAGCCATACAAAGCCCCCTGATGATGTGTTTGTGAAAAGGAATAGATTTCTCACAGGAAAGGGGGTATCAGCTACTGATTGGGCTGAAGTTCAATTCTTGGTCACGGTTTTTCTTTAAAGTCTTTGTTAACATCCCTATTTTGATTATATTCTGAATAATATTAATTTAAAAGATACATATGTTAATGATCCATTCATATATGCAGGAGTGGCAAGTGATGCACACTGCTTGGTACCACTACAGGTATTGATGATGTTTGCTGTGGTACAGAAATGGTGTACCCTGTCAGAAGCATACATTTAAAATTGGCGCGGCCAAATTTCAGAGAAAAAGTACAACATTATTTCCAAATAAAATATTATCACCATACATTGCACTAGGGGTATAATTTAAATGTTGTAATAACCGGGACAAATAGGAAAATAAAATGTGTGGGTTCTATCTACAGTTCCAATTTTTATTTTTAAACTATTATGGCTAAAAACTGAGAAATAATGATTTTTTTTCGTATTCCTTTTTAAATGCATAGGAAATAAAATAATTCTTAGCAAAAAGTACCACTTAAAGAAAGCCTAGTTTGTCTCAGAAAAAACAATGTATAGATCATTTCAGTGTGGTAAGTAGTGAAAGTTATTGGTGGATGAATGGGAGGAATGCGATATGTGAAAATTGCTCTGGATTTTAAGGGGAAATAACTTGCGGTAAAGTACCCTTGAATTGGAATTTTTTTTAAAAAAAATAAGCCATTGAAAGACTAGATTAACTTTTCCAGAGAATCCTAGTGCTGCTTTTTGTCTTCGGTGTCTTGGTCTTCTTCACTCCTCAACCCCCTGGAAGTTCCACCAAGGAGCGCTGAATGATTCTTAACTGCGTATGTGCGAGTTTCAAACCGCAGTCCACACATGCGCAGTAAAAGAAAGCACTTGAGGATGAGCCTTTCCTATAACTGTGCAATTGGGGTTCACAACTTATTGTTTTTATTTATTATTTATATAGCAGCTCTGATTAACTTGTTACCATTGGGGAAAACCTATGGAGAGATATACGATGGAGAAATCCAAACCAATAAATAGGGGTTTAGGGGTGGGGAACAGGAGGGACCCCAAAAATAACAAATAGCACCAGGAGGCTCTGGAGGAGGTAATCTAGGCCACCACGAGCTTTATTCAACTTTTTCTTCTGTTTCAGGGGTACTTTTAAGCTTATCTCTAATATATAAATCGCTGCTTATCAGCCATACAGTGGTGCCTAGAGGGCATATTCTATACATATGAGGCTAATGGCAGGCTCTGTCCTGATATATATCTAATGGTAGAAATTGTTTCATGAAAACAATAGTTTTTTTGTGCAATTTTTATTGAATTCACTTTGCAAATTTTGTGCTTGCCCCCTGTGCATTGTATGCTTCTTCTTTGCTTTCCTCTTTTCCTCTAGCTTTCCATACAATAAACCTGCCAGCCATTTTAAAGCAATGGCTATAATTTATGATGATCCGGACATTGCCTCTACCGCTGAGCGGAAGCTCAAGATGTTGCGGCAGGGCAAGGGTCCAGTTGAAAATTACACTGCTGAGTTCAGGAAATGGGCAGTATCTGCGAGATGGGGGTCATTTGCACTTTTGGATTGTTTTTTGGCAGGGTTGTCGGATGCAATTCATGAGGTGAAGATTGGACATCCTGAGCCCAAATCTTTAGACGATGCAATTTCTTTGGCCGTGCAGATAGATCGCCGTTTGCGCTACCAGAAACAGATTCGTGGTAGGAATGCTGTAAGGTCTATCCCAGACGACTCTTCTCGATCTTCGTCACCCTCTGACGAGCCGATGCAAATCGGATATTCAGGGCTGAGTCAGGTAAAGAAGAGTCACAGAAGGCCAAGAAAACGCGATCTATATGGTGCTAAGGGGCCAGGAGAATGCTGCCGTCTGGGGTTGATCAAAAACATAGGCGAGCAGTCATTGCCTCTAAACAATGATCGTCTGCTCCTTCCCTGCTCTGTTACATGGGAGGGTCAGACTAGTTCCGCAGAAGCCGTTGTGGACTCCGGTTCTGCAGCAAACCTCGTTGATTAAGATTTTGTAAAAAGATTGGGGATACCCCTGGTCCCATTGGACCGGCAGATTCTGGTCACTGCAGTGGATGACTCTCCGTTGCAGAGTGGTCAGACTCTCTTCCAGACCCCCTTGTTGTCATTTTGTTTAGGGGCGTTACATGAAGAGAGATTACAGTTTCTGGTGATGCCCATGGCAACCTCCACCATTGTTCTTGGTATGTCCTGGTTGCAACTCCATTCCTTACAGATTGACTGGGCTTCAGGACAGTTACTGAAATGGTCAGCCCATTGCCATCGGCATTGTTTGGGGAGGGTTGGGGTTGGTGCTACCAAGATACAGGTTGGAGAAGTGGCAGTGCAGGTCAAAGCAGAACCTTTAGTTAAATGTTCCGAGCCTAAGACTGGCCTACCTCGAAAGGTGGTCAGGGCACCTGCGGAGACGTTGGAGGAGTGGATGCCTAATCTGGGCCCTGGCCAGCGAGACATTCTAGAGGGTAAAACATCTAGTCAGACCTCTCCGGGTACATTACAACATTTACCAGTGTCAAGGAAACCCTGGGCTCAGAAAAATCAGACTAGTAAGAGAAAGTCTGTAGAGTGGGAGTTTTCCCCTGGGGACATGGTGTACGTATCCCCTCGGCATGGGGCCCTGAAGCGAGTATCACTCAAACTGGGTCCTACATTCATAGGACCATTCCCAGTGACCAGGAAAGTTAATTTTGTCACCTATGCTGTCGATCTCCCAGCCAGTATGAGAGGTGTAAGATCAGTCCATGTGTCTCTGTTGAAGCCAGCAGTGCACGTGGATTCCCCTCCCTCCCTCCCTGTGATGGTAAAAAACCAATCGGAATGTGAGACCGAAAAGATTCTAGACCCACATTCTGGGAACCCGGGTGGCAAGTGTCCGGAGTCCACTCCTCGGGGGGGGGGGGGGGGGGGGGTACTGTAAGAGAACGCGGAAAAGCCGCCGCGTGTACTGGCGGCAAGGCGGCTGATTCATTCCGCGTCCAGCGCTGTGGTTTGTCCGCAGCAGCATGCGTTCAGCACGGCGGTTTCTCTGCAGCAGCATACGTCTAGTGTGGCTGGGTCTGTTAGTTCACATAGGCTGAGGAATACGCGCGCGCGCGCTGAGAGGCAGAACCTTTATGTCAAACGGAGAGGGATCAGCTGACCAGATAGGTCAGCTGATCTCAAGGCAGCTGACTATTGGTTGATCACATAGGGGTGGCGCTAGAGAGCGCTGCTCTATATATAGTCACTGCTGGGCACTTTCAGGTTGTCTGCCGTTGCGAACACTTACGTGGAAGCACTCAGACCTTAGTCAGATCCAACAGTGTGTTTGAACCAGGAGGACCTGGGAATTCACACTGAGCCAGATTACTTCTGTTGTTATTGTATTATCATTCTGTTATACCTCAGACTAGTTCCAGAGTGTCGAGACCACAGACCTCACACCCAGACTAGGGACTCTGTATCATCATTCTGTTATACCTCAGACTAGTTCCAGGGTGTCGAGACCACGGACCTCACACCCAGACTAGGGACTCTGTATCATCATTCTGTTATACCTCAGACTAGTTCCAGGGTGTCGAGACCACGGACCTCACACCCAGACTAGGGACTCTGTATAATCATCCTGTTATACTTCAGACTAGTTCCAGGGTGTCCAGACCACGGACCCCACGCCCAAGACTAGGGACTTGTGTTACCATTCTGTTATACTTCAGACTAGTTCCAGGGTGTTGAGACCACGGACCTCACACCCAAGACTAGGGACTTGTGTTACCATTCTGTTATACTCCAGACTAGTTCCAGGGTGTCGAGACCACGGACCTCACACCCAAGACTAGGGACTTGTGTTACCATTCTGTTATACTCCAGACTAGTTCCAGGGTGTCGAAACCACGGACCTCACACCCAAGACTAGGGACTTGTGTTACCATTCTGTTATACTCCAGACTAGTTCCAGGGTGTAGAGACCACGGACCTCACACCCAAGACTAGGCATTGTTGATTTCTGTTATGACCTGTGGCATTTCTGACTTTCCCTTTTCTTTCCGATTCGGTACCTCGCATATCTGTTTACCTGTTGCCAAACCCTGCTCGCTTAGGATACTGAATCAGTCTTCTGTCTTTGTACCTTATCTGTCTGTGTGTTGCCGACCTGGCTTGCCCGACCTCGAGAGCTATCTCTCTCATTAAGAGATAGTCTCCAGACCTGGTAGTGACTACCACCTTCAGGTGTCACTCACTCACAGGTTCAGCCTACCTTACCCTGATACTCCACCCCTTTGGAGTTGTCAGGCTACTGGAAGGTCTCTGTTCCTCCCAAGAGGCAGTATTGCCCGTACTGTCAAAGACCACGCGCTCCTCGGGTGGTCTTACTCAAAGTTGTTACTGTTGCATCAAACACTCACACTATAAGGTGTCCAGAGGTTAGTTATACTTGGATTATCGGTGATTCTGCAGATCATCAATAATCAGGTATAATCTGTATTCTTGGTGATACTGCAGATCACCAATAATCAGATTCTCTCTGTGTGCTGACAACGATCGTTACACGGCCCAGAGGAATGAAGAGGCTCTTGTAAACAGAGTATTAGACAAAGTATCTTCTAACGCATGTATGTAGCTTAAAGAGGAACTCCAATGAAAATAATGTAATAAAAAAGTGCTTCACTTTTACAATAATTATGTATAAATGATTTAGTCAGTGTTTGCCCATTGTAAAATCTTTCCTCTCCCTGATTTACATTCTGACATTTACCACATGGTGACATTTTTACTGCTGGCAGGTGATGTCAGTGGAAGGAGATGCTGCTTGCTTTTTTTGGCAGTTGGACCCAGCTGTAAACAGCTGTTATTTCCCACAATGCAATGATGTTCACAGACAGGAAACTGTCAGGGCCATGTTCCTGACATCCCACTGTGGGAGGGGTTTCACCACAATATTAGCCATACAAAGCCCCCTGATGATGTGTTTGTGAAAAGGAATAGATTTCTCACAGGAAAGGGGGTATCAGCTACTGATTGGGCTGAAGTTCAATTCTTGGTCACGGTTTTTCTTTAAAGTCTTTGTTAACATCCCTATTTTGATTATATTCTGAATAATATTAATTTAAAAGATACATATGTTAATGATCCATTCATATATGCAGGAGTGGCAAGTGATGCACACTGCTTGGTACCACTACAGGTATTGATGATGTTTGCTGTGGTACAGAAATGGTGTACCCTGTCAGAAGCATACATTTAAAATTGGCGCGGCCAAATTTCAGAGAAAAAGTACAACATTATTTCCAAATAAAATATTATCACCATACATTGCACTAGGGGTATAATTTAAATGTTGTAATAACCGGGACAAATAGGAAAATAAAATGTGTGGTTTCTATCTACAGTTCCAATTTTTATTTTTAAACTATTATGGCTAAAAACTGAGAAATAATGATTTTTTTTCGTATTCCTTTTTAAATGCATAGGAAATAAAATAATTCTTAGCAAAAAGTACCACTTAAAGAAAGCCTAGTTTGTCTCAGAAAAAACAATGTATAGATCATTTCAGTGTGGTAAGTAGTGAAAGTTATTGGTGGATGAATGGGAGGAATGCGATATGTGAAAATTGCTCTGAATTTTAAGGGGAAATAACTTGCGGTAAAGTACCCTTGAATTGGAATTTTTTTTTAAAAAAATAAGCCATTGAAAGACTAGATTAACTTTTCCAGAGAATCCTAGTGCTGCTTTTTGTCTTCGGTGTCTTGGTCTTCTTCACTCCTCAACCCCCTGGAAGTTCCACCAAGGAGCGCTGAATGATTCTTAACTGCGTATGTGCGAGTTTCAAACCGCAGTCCACACATGCGCAGTAAAAGAAAGCACTTGAGGATGAGCCTTTCCTATAACTGTGCAATTGGGGTTCACAACTTATTGTTTTTATTTATTATTTATATAGCAGCTCTGATTAACTTGTTACCATTGGGGAAAACCTATGGAAAGATATACGATGGAGAAATCCAAACCAATAAATAGGGGTTTAGGGGTGGGGAACAGGAGGGACCCCAAAAATAACAAATAGCACCAGGAGGCTCTGGAGGAGGTAATCTAGGCCACCACGAGCTTTATTCAACTTTTTCTTCTGTTTCAGGGGTACTTTTAAGCTTATCTCTAATATATAAATCGCTGCTTATCAGCCATACAGTGGTGCCTAGAGGGCATATTCTATACATATGAGGCTAATGGCAGGCTCTGTCCTGATATATATCTAATGGTAGAAATTGTTTCATGAAAACAATAGTTTTTTTGTGCAATTTTCATTGAATTCACTTTGCAAATTTTGTGCTTGCCCCCTGTGCATTGTATGCTTCTTCTTTGCTTTCCTCTTTTCCTCTAGCTTTCCATACAATAAACCTGCCAGCCATTTTAAAGCAATGGCTATAATTTATGATGATCCGGACATTGCCTCTACCGCTGAGCGGAAGCTCAAGACGTTGCGGCAGGGCAAGGGTCCAGTTGAAAATTACGCTGCTGAGTTCAGGAAATGGGCAGTATCTGCGAGATGGGGGTCATTTGCACTTTTGGATTGTTTTTTGGCAGGGTTGTCGGATGCAATTCATGAGGTGAAGATTGGACATCCTGAGCCCAAATCTTTAGACGATGCAATTTCTTTGGCCGTGCAGATAGATTGCCGTTTGCGCTACCAGAAACAGATTCGTGGTAGGAATGCTGTAAGGTCTATCCCAGACGACTCTTCTCGATCTTCGTCACCCTCTGACAAGCCGATGCAAATCGGATATTCAGGGCTGAGTCAGGTGAAGAAGAGTCACAGAAGGCCAAGAAAACGCGATCTATATGGTGCTAAGGGGCCAGGAGAATGCTGCCGTCTGGGGTTGATCAAAAACATAGGCGAGCAGTCATTGCCTCTAAACAATGATCGTCTGCTCCTTCCCTGCTCTGTTACATGGGAGGGTCAGACTAGTTCCGCAGAAGCCGTTGTGGACTCCGGTTCTGCAGCAAACCTCGTTGATTAAGATTTCGTAAAAAGATTGGGGATACCCCTGGTCCCATTGGACCGGCAGATTCTGGTCACTGCAGTGGATGACTCTCCGTTGCAGAGTGGTCAGACTCTCTTCCAGACCCCCTTGTTGTCATTTTGTTTAGGGGCGTTACATGAGGAGAGATTACAGTTTCTGGTGATGCCCATGGCAACCTCCACCATTGTTCTTGGTATGTCCTGGTTGCAACTCCATTCCTTACAGATTGACTGGGCTTCAGGACAGTTACTGAAATGGTCAGCCCATTGCCATCGGCATTGTTTGGGGAGGGTTGGGGTTGGTGCTACCAAGATACAGGTTGGAGAAGTGGCAGTGCAGGTCAAAGCAGAACCTTTAGTTAAATGTTCCGAGCCTAAGACTGGCCTACCTCGAAAGGTGGTCAGGGCACCTGCGGAGACGGTGGAGGAGTGGATGCCTAATCTGGGCCCTGGCCAGCGAGACATTCTAGAGGGTAAAACATCTAGTCAGACCTCTCCGGGTACATTACAACATTTACCAGTGTCAAGGAAACCCTGGGCTCAGAAAAATCAGACTAGTAAGAGAAAGTCTGTAGAGTGGGAGTTTTCCCCTGGGGACATGGTGTACGTATCCCCTCGGCATGGGGCCCTGAAGCGAGTATCACTCAAACTGGGTCCTACATTCATAGGACCATTCCCAGTGACCAGGAAAGTTAATTTTGTCACCTATGCTGTCGATCTCCCAGCCAGTATGAGAGGTGTAAGATCAGTCCATGTGTCTCTGTTGAAGCCAGCAGTGCACGTGGATTCCCCTCCCTCCCTCCCTGTGATGGTAAAAAACCAATCGGAATGTGAGACCGAAAAGATTCTAGACCCACATTCTGGGAACCCGGGTGGCAAGTGTCCGGGGTCCACTCCTCGGGGGGGGGGGGTACTGTAAGAGAACGCGGAAAAGCCGCCGCGTGTACTGGCGGCAAGGCGGCTGATTCATTCCGCGTCCAGCGCTGTGGTTTGTCCGCAGCAGCATGCGTTCAGCACGGCGGTTTCTCTGCAGCAGCATACGTCTAGTGTGGCTGGGTCTGTTAGTTCACATAGGCTGAGGAATACGCGCGCGCGCGCTGAGAGGCAGAACCTTTATGTCAAACGGAGAGGGATCAGCTGACCAGATAGGTCAGCTGATCTCAAGGCAGCTGACTATTGGTTGATCACATAGGGGTGGCGCTAGAGAGCGCTGCTCTATATATAGTCACTGCTGGGCACTTTCAGGTTGTCTGCCGTTGCGAACACTTACGTGGAAGCACTCAGACCTTAGTCAGATCCAACAGTGTGTTTGAACCAGGAGGACCTGGGAATTCACACTGAGCCAGATTACTTCTGTTGTTATTGTATTATCATTCTGTTATACCTCAGACTAGTTCCAGAGTGTCGAGACCACAGACCTCACACCCAGACTAGGGACTCTGTATCATCATTCTGTTATACCTCAGACTAGTTCCAGGGTGTCGAGACCACGGACCTCACACCCAGACTAGGGACTCTGTATCATCACTCTGTTATACCTCAGACTAGTTCCATGGTGTCGAGACCACGGACCTCACACCCAGACTAGGGACTCTGTATAATCATCCTGTTATACTTCAGACTAGTTCCAGGGTGTCCAGACCACGGACCCCACGCCCAAGACTAGGGACTTGTGTTACCATTCTGTTATACTTCAGACTAGTTCCAGGGTGTTGAGACCACGGACCTCACACCCAAGACTAGGGACTTGTGTTACCATTCTGTTATACTCCAGACTAGTTCCAGGGTGTCGAGACCACGGACCTCACACCCAAGACTAGGGACTTGTGTTACCATTCTGTTATACTCCAGACTAGTTCCAGGGTGTCGAAACCACGGACCTCACACCCAAGACTAGGGACTTGTGTTACCATTCTGTTATACTCCAGACTAGTTCCAGGGTGTAGAGACCACGGACCTCACACCCAAGACTAGGCATTGTTGATTTCTGTTATGACCTGTGGCATTTCTGACTTTCCCTTTTCTTTCCGATTCGGTACCTCGCATATCTGTTTACCTGTTGCCAAACCCTGCTCGCTTAGGATACTGAATCAGTCTTCTGTCTTTGTACCTTATCTGTCTGTGTGTTGCCGACCTGGCTTGCCCGACCTCGAGAGCTATCTCTCTCATTAAGAGATAGTCTCCAGACCTGGTAGTGACTACCACCTTCAGGTGTCACTCACTCACAGGTTCAGCCTACCTTACCCTGATACTCCACCCCTTTGGAGTTGTCAGGCTACTAGAAGGTCTCTGTTCCTCCCAAGAGACAGTATTGCCCGTACTGTCAAAGACCACGCGCTCCTCGGGTGGTCTTACTCAAAGTTGTTACTGTTGCATCAAACACTCACACTATAAGGTGTCCAGAGGTTAGTTATACTTGGATTATCGGTGATTCTGCAGATCATCAATAATCAGGTATAATCTGTATTCTTGGTGATACTGCAGATCACCAATAATCAGATTCTCTCTGTGTGCTGACAACGATCGTTACACGGCCCAGAGGAATGAAGAGGCTCTTGTAAACAGAGTATTAGACAAAGTATCTTCTAACGCATGTATGTAGCTTAAAGAGGAACTCCAATGAAAATAATGTAATAAAAAAGTGCTTCACTTTTAGAATAATTATGTATAAATGATTTAGTCAGTGTTTGCCCATTGTAAAATCTTTCCTCTCCCTGATTTACATTCTGACATTTACCACATGGTGACATTTTTACTGCTGGCAGGTGATGTCAGTGGAAGGAGATGCTGCTTGCTTTTTTTGGCAGTTGGACCCAGCTGTAAACAGCTGTTATTTCCCACAATGCAATGATGTTCACAGACAGGAAACTGTCAGGGCCATGTTCCTGACATCCCACTGTGGGAGGGGTTTCACCACAATATTAGCCATACAAAGCCCCCTGATGATGTGTTTGTGAAAAGGAATAGATTTCTCACAGGAAAGGGGGTATCAGCTACTGATTGGGCTGAAGTTCAATTCTTGGTCACGGTTTTTCTTTAAAGTCTTTGTTAACATCCCTATTTTGATTATATTCTGAATAATATTAATTTAAAAGATACATATGTTAATGATCCATTCATATATGCAGGAGTGGCAAGTGATGCACACTGCTTGGTACCACTACAGGTATTGATGATGTTTGCTGTGGTACAGAAATGGTGTACCCTGTCAGAAGCATACATTTAAAATTGGCGCGGCCAAATTTCAGAGAAAAAGTACAACATTATTTCCAAATAAAATATTATCACCATACATTGCACTAGGGGTATAATTTAAATGTTGTAATAACCGGGACAAATAGGAAAATAAAATGTGTGGGTTCTATCTACAGTTCCAATTTTTATTTTTAAACTATTATGGCTAAAAACTGAGAAATAATGATTTTTTTTCGTATTCCTTTTTAAATGCATAGGAAATAAAATAATTCTTAGCAAAAAGTACCACTTAACCACTTGCCGACCGCCCACAGCCCATGGGCGGCGGCAAAGTGGACGCCTAAAGGACCGCAATACGCCTTCAGGCGGCGCGTCCTTTAGGCATGCCGGGGGAGCGATCGCGTCATTGATGACGCGCGCTTCCCCCGGCAACTGGCTCCGCCCACCCGCCGTAACATCCCGCCGGCCATACGGAAGCGCCGGCGGGATGTTAACCCCGCGATCGCCGCTACAAAGTGTATAATACACTTTGTAATGTATACAAAGTGTATTATACAGGCTGCCTCCTGCCCTGGTGGTCCCAGTGTCGGAGGGACCACCAGGGCAGGCTGCAGCCACCCTAGTCTGCACCCAAACACACTGATCTGCCCCCCCCGCCCACTGATCGCCCTCAGACCCCCCCCTGCCCACCCCCCAGACCCCTGTTTGCACCCAATCACCCCCCTAATAACCCATCAATCACTCCCTGTCACTATCTGTCAACGCTATTTTTTTTTTATCCCCCCCCTGCCCCCTGCCCCCTCCTGATCACCCCCCCACCCCTCAGATTCTCCCCAGACCCCCCCCCCCCAGACCCCCCCCCCCCGTGTACTGTATGCATCTATCTTCCCTGATAACCTGTCAATCACCCGTCAATCACCCATCAATCACCCATCAATCACCCCCTGTCACTGCCACCCAACAATCAGCCCCTAACCTGCCCCTTGCGGGCAATCTCATCACCCACCCACACCAATAGATCGCCCGCAGATCCGACATCAGATCACCTCCCAAATCCATTGTTTACATCTATTCTCTCCTCTAAACACCCACTAATTACCCATCAATCACCCATCAATCACCCCCTATCACCACCTGTCACTTTTACCTATCAGATCAGACCCTAATCTGCCCCTTGCGGGCGCCCAATCACCCGCCAACACGCTCAGATTGCCCTCTGACCCCCCCTTATCAATTCGCCAGTGCATTAATTACATCTGTTCTTCCCTGTAATAACCCACTGATCACCTGTCAATCACCTGCCAATCACCTATCACCCATCAATCACCCCCTGTCACTGCCACCCATCAATCAGCCCCTAACCTGCCCCTTGCAGGCAATCTGATCACCCACCCACACCATTAGATCGCCCGCAAACCCGCCGTCAGATTACCTCCCAAATGTATTGTTTACATCTGTTATCTTCTCTAAACACCCACTAATTACCCATCAATCACCCATCAATCACCCCCTATCACCACCTGTCACTGTTACCTATCAGATCAGACCCTAAGCTGCCCCTTGCGGGCACCCAATCACCCGCCCACACGCTCAGATTGCCCTCAGACCCCCCCCCCCCCCTTATCAATTCACCAGTGCATTAATTACATCTGTCCTTCCCTGTAATAACCCACTGATCACCTGTCAATCACACGCCAATCACCTATCACCCATCAATCACCCCCTGTCACTGCCACCCAACAATCAGCCCCTAACCTGCCCCTTGCGGGCAAACTGATCACCCACCCACACCAATAGATCGCCCGCAGATCCGACATCAGATCACCACCCAAGCGCAGTGTTTCCATCTATTCTCTCCTCTAAACACTCACTAATTACCCATCAATCACCCATCAATCACCCCCTATCACCACCTGTCACTGTTACCCATCAGATCAGACCCTAATCTGCCCCTTGCGGGCACCCAATCACCCGCCTACACACTCAGATTGCCCTCAGACCCCCCCTTATCAATTCGCCAGGGCATTTTTTACATCTGTCCTTCCCTGTAATAACCCACTGATCACCTGTCAATCACCTATCAATCACCCATCAATCACCCCCTGTCACTGCCACCCATCAATCACCCGCTGTCACTGCCACCCATCAATCAGCCCCTAACCTGCCCCTTGCGGGCAATCTGATCACCCACCCACACCAATAGATCGCCCGCAGATCCGACGTCCGATCACCTCCCAAGTGCAGTGTTCACATCTGTTCTCTACCCTAAACACCCACTAATTACCCATCAATCACCCCCTGTCACTGCTACCTATCAGATTAGACCCCTATCTGCCCCTAGGGCACTCAATCACCCGCCCACACCCTCAGAATGCCCTCAGACCCCAGCCCTGATCACCTCGCCAGTGCATTGCTTGCATCTATTCCCCCCTCTAATCACACCTTGAGACACCCATCAATCACCTCCTGTCACCCCCTAGCACACCTACCCATTAGATCAGGCCCTAATTTGCCCCGTGTGGGCTCCTGATCACTCGGCCAAACCCTCAGATCCCCCTCAGACCCCCTTCCGATCACCTCCCCAGTGCATTGATTGCATCTATTTTCCCCTCTACCCACCCCCTGAGACACCCATCAATCACCTCCTGTCACCCCCCTAGCACTCCTATCCATCAGATCAGGCCCAATACAACCTGTCATCTAAAAGGCCACCCTGCTTATGACCGGTTCCACAAAATTCGCCCCCTCATAGACCACCTGTCATCAAAATTTGCAGATGCTTATACCCCTGAACAGTCATTTTGAGACATTTGGTTTCCAGACTACTCACGGTTTTGGGCCCGTAAAATGCCAGGGCGGTATAGGAACCCCACAAGTGACCCCATTTTAGAAAAAAAGACACCCCAAGGTATTCTGTTAGGTGTATGACGAGTTCATAGAAGATTTTATTTTTTGTCAAAAGTTAGCGGAAATTGATTTTTATTGTTTTTTTTTCACAAAGTGTCATTTTTCACTAACTTGTGACAAAAAATAAAATCTTCTATGAACTCGCCATACACCTAACGGAATACCTTGGGGTGTCTTCTTTCTAAAATGGGGTCACTTGTGGGGTTCCTATACTGCCCTGGCATTTTAGGGGCCCTAAACCGCGAGGAGTAGTCTAGAAAACAAATGCCTCAAAATGACCCGTGAATAGGACGTTGGGCCCCTTAGCGCACCTAGGCTGCAAAAAAGTGTCACACATGTGGTACCGCCGTACTCAGGAAAAGTAGTATAATGTGTTTTGGGGTGTATTTTTACACATACCCATGCTGGGTGGGAGACATTTCTATGTAAATGGTCAATTGTGTGTAAAACAAATCAAACAATTGTCATTTACAGAGATATTTCTCCCACTTAGCATGGGTATGTGTAAAAATACACCCCAAAACACATTATACTACTTCTCCTGAGTACGGCGGTACCACATGTGTGGCACTTTTTTACACCCTAAGTACGCTAAGGGGCCCAAAGTCCAATGAGTACCTTTAGGATTTCACAGGTCATTTTGCGACATTTGGTTTCAAGACTACTCCTCACGGTTTAGGGCCCCTAAAATGCCAGGGCAGTATAGTAACCCCACAAATGACCCCATTCTAGAAAGAAGACACCCAAAGGTATTCCGTTAGGAGTATGGTGAGTTCATAGAAGATTTTATTTTTTGTCAAAAGTTAGCGGAAAATTGATTTTTATTGTTTTTTTCACAAAGTGTCATTTTCCACTAACTTGTGACAAAAAATAAAATCTTCTATGAACTCACCATACTCCTAACGGAATACCTTGGGGTGTCTTCTTTCTAAAATGGGGTCATTTGTGGGGTTCCTATACTGAACTGGCATTTTAGGGGCCCTAAACCGTGAGGAGTAGTCTGGAAATCAAATTTCGCAAAATGACCTGTGAAATCCTAAAGGTACTCATTGGACTTTGGGCCCTTTAGCGCAGTTAGGGTGCAAAAAAGTGCCACACATGTGGTATTGCCATACTCGGGAGAAGTAGTACAATGTGTTTTGGGGTGTATTTTTACACATACCCATGCTGGGTGGGAGAAATACCTCTGTAAATGACAATCTTTTGATTTTTTTACACACAATTGTCCATTTACAGAGTTATTTCTCCCACCCAGCATGGGTATGTGTAAAAATAGACCCCAAAACACATTGTACTACTTCTCCCGAGTACGGCGATACCACATGTGTGGCACTTTTTTGCACCCTAACTGCGCTAAAGGGCCCAAAGTCCAATGAGTACCTTTAGGATTTCACAGGTCATTTTGCGGAATTTGATTTCCAGACTACTCCTCACGGTTTAGGGCCCCTAAAATGCCAGGGCAGTATAGGAACCCCACAAATGACCCCATTTTAGAAAGAAGACACCTCAAGGTATTCCGTTAGGAGTATGGTGAGTTCATAGAAGATTTTATTTTTTTGTCACAAGTTAGTGGAAAATGACACTTTGTAAAAAAAAAAAAAATCAATTTTACGCTAACTTTTGACAAAAAATAAAATCTTCTATGAACTCACCATACTCCTAACGGAATACCTTGGGGTGTCTTCTTTCTAAAATGGGGTCATTTGTGGGGTTCCTATACTGCCCTGGCATTTTAGGGGCCCTAAACCGTGAGGAGTAGTCTGGAAATCAAATTCCGCAAAATGACTTGTGAAATCCTAAAGGTACTCATTGGACTTTGGGCCCTTTAGCGCAGTTAGGGTGCAAAAAAGTGCCACACATGTGGTATCGCCGTACTCGGGAGAAGTAGTACAATGTGTTTTGGGGTGTATTTTTACACATACCCATGCTGGGTGGGAGAAATAACTCTGTAAATGGACAATTGTGTGTAAAAAAAATGAAAAAATTGTCATTTACAGAGATATTTCTCCCACCCAGCATGGGTATGTGTAAAAATACACCCCAAAACACATTCTACTACTTCTCTTGAGTACGGCAATACCACATGTGTGGCACTTTTTTGCAGCCTAACTGCGCTAAGGGGCCCAAAGTCCAATGAGCACCTTTAGGCTTTACAGGGGTGCTTACAAATTAGCACCCCCCAAAATGCGAGGACAGTAAACACACCCCACAAATGACCCCATTTTGGAAAGTAGACACTTCAAGGTATTCAGAGAGGGGCATGGTGAGTCCGTGGCAGATTTCATTTTTTTTTGTCGCAAGTTAGAAGAAATGGATTCTTTTTTTTTTCTTTTTTTTTGTCACAAAGTGTCATTTTCCGCTTACTTGTGACAAAAAATAATATCTTCTATGAACTCACTATGCCTCTCAGTGAATACTTTGGGATGTCTTCTTTCCAAAATGGGGTCATTTGGGGGGTATTTATACTATCCTGGAATTCTAGCCCCTCATGAAACATGACAGGGGGTCAGAAAAGTCATAGATGCTTGAAAATGGCAAAATTCACTTTTTGCACCATAGTTTGTAAACGCTATAACTTTTACCCAAACCAATAAATATACACTGAATGGTTTTTTTTTAATCAAAAACATGTTTGTCCACATTTTTCGCGCTGCATGTATACAGAAATTTTACTTTATTTGAAAATTGTCAGCACAGAAAGTTAAAAAAATCATTTTTTTGCCAAAATTCATGTCTTTTTTGATGAATATAATAAAAAGTAAAAATCGCAGGAGCAATCAAATAGCACCAAAAGAAAGCTTTATTAGTGACAAGAAAAGGAGCCAAAATTCATTTAGGTGGTAGGTTGTATGAGCGAGCAATAAACCGTGAAAGCTGCAGTGGTCTGAATGGAAAAAAAGTGGCCGGTCCTTAAGGGGTAGAAAGACTGTGGTCCTCAAGTGGTTAAAGAAAGCCTAGTTTGTCTCAGAAAAAAACAATGTATAGATCATTTCAGTGTGGTAAGTAGTGAAAGTTATTGGTGGATGAATGGGAGGAATGCGATATGTGAAAATTGCTCTGGATTTTAAGGGGAAATAACTTGCGGTAAAGTACCCTTGAATTGGAATTTTTTTTTAAAATAAGCCATTGAAAGACTAGATTAACTTTTCCAGAGAATCCTAGTGCTGCTTTTTGTCTTCGGTGTCTTGGTCTTCTTCACTCCTCAACCCCCTGGAAGTTCCACCAAGGAGCGCTGAATGATTCTTAACTGCGTATGTGCGAGTTTCAAACCGCAGTCCACACATGCGCAGTAAAAGAAAGCACTTGAGGATGAGCCTTTCCTATAACTGTGCAATTGGGGTTCACAACTTATTGTTTTTATTTATTATTTATATAGCAGCTCTGATTAACTTGTTACCATTGGGGAAAACCTATGGAAAGATATACGATGGAGAAATCCAAACAAATAAATAGGGGTTTAGGGGTGGGGAACAGGAGGGACCCCAAAAATAACAAATAGCACCAGGAGGCTCTGGAGGAGGTAATCTAGGCCACCACGAGCTTTATTCAACTTATTCTTCTGTTTCAGGGGTACTTTTAAGCTTATCTCTAATATATAAATCGCTGCTTATCAGCCATACAGTGGTGCCTAGAGGGCATATTCTATACATATGAGGCTAATGGCAGGCTCTGTCCTGATATATATCTAATGGTAGAAATTGTTTCATGAAAACAATAGTTTTTTTGTGCAATTTTCATTGAATTCACTTTGCAAATTTCGTGCTTGCCCCCTGTGCATTGTATGCTTCTTCTTTGCTTTCCTCTTTTCCTCTAGCTTTCCATACAATAAACCTGCCAGCCATTTCTTTCCTCCTCCGCAGTATATATGAATATAACTTGATCAACGTTTACACAGATTTATTTTGCAGCTCTAAAGAGTCTCTCATTGTGTAATTTCAAGGCCATCAATCTAATTTTTCAATAAACTGTCCCTGAAGCATTGATGCTTGTGTTGCTGTAAATAAAATAACATGCTTTTAATATAGCAGGGTGGTTCGCATTCCCCACGCAGCTTCAATCATAACCACTGGTAACGGGAAAGTAGGTCACATCTGGACAAATCACACTTACCTAATGTACATGTACATCGTTATTTTATTCTCCCCCTAAGTGAAATATTATGTAGTTCATCAGTAATTAGTCATTTTGCATTAAAGACCCAATTGCAATCACAATTTTTAAGTGTTGTAACAATCAGTATACTCACAATGCTCTGCATCCTCCGTGGCTGCCCTTATTTCTGCATTATCAAGGCTTCGCAGAGCAGCACTATTAGTAATCAGCGATGACACTGTGAGGTTGCTTAGTAAATAATGCAAAACGTGCTCCTGCGCCTGTGGCTTTAGCACTCTGCATAAAGCAGATTGTGACATTGGTGATATGCTAAGTAGACATGACTTAGGCTTAGCAGCGTTCTTTAATTGGGCTGTTTATACAGTGAATTACTGCACAAGCACATTGCACCCTTGAAATGTTGTGTAGTAGAAGGAATAAACATATAAAGGATTAAAAAAAGAAAAAAAATAAGCAAAAAATGCAAATAGTTGTGAATAAATTTATTTAACTTGCTTTGCATAGAACTGATACTTTTTCATAGCATTTCAAAGACAACAACGAAGCATTAATTCAGTATGACTTTCTCACAATGTATTCTCCTTGCTGATCTTTAACCACTTCCCTATTTAAGGTTTTTCCCCTTCTGGACCAGAGCAATTTTCATATTTCAGCGCTCCTCCCATTCATTTGACAATAACTTTATAACTACTTATCACAATGAAATGATCTATAGTTTTATTTTGTTTTTCGCCACCAATTAGGCTTTCTTTGGGTGGTACATTTGCTAAGAATTGTTTTATTCTAAATGCATTTTAACGGGAATAATAAGAAAAAAATTGTTATAGTTTTAAAATAAAACATTCTGCTGTGGATAAAACCCACACATGACTTCCGGTTCCGGCGCCTGTATGGGAGGAAGCAAGTAGCTGAGCTCCGTTAAGCCAGGCAGCCCGCGGCGGTGAAAAACCCACACACACGCCCGAGGATACCATCCCCGGGTGGACCACAGTCTCCTGACCACGGAGACATCATCCATGGACCGCTTTCTCACCCGCTCCACCAACGCGCGAGGAGACACAGCGCAGCAAACACCACGAGGCAAGATGGCGTCTGGCACAGGGAAGCGCGTCCCGCGGCATGACTCTCAGGCCTCACAACCCGACTGGGGAGAGGACTCCGATGCACCTTCGGAAGACAGTAGGAGAGCCCCACCACCTTTAAACTATAAAACCCTGGCCAAAGAGATGATGAAGCATCTCACCCCAGACCTGGAAAATGCAGTGGGGAAGGCTGTTTCCAAGGCCCTATCATCTATTACTAAAGAGCTGCAGAAACACTCTGCCAGACTAGATGATGCTGATCAACGCATCACACAATGCGAAAAAGACCTAGACAAAGCATTCAACAAGATAGACTATCTCACCAAACAGAATGTAATCTCCCACTATCGTATCGAGGACCTGGAGAACAGATCAAGGCGGAATAATCTCCGCGTGGTGGGTCTGCCCGAACATATACTCCCAGATACACTGCCTGAGTTTTGCGAGGCCACCCTCCCCCAGCTGCTATCTCTGGAAGGGAACTTCAAAGTGGAAAGAGTCCACAGGGTAGGTCCACCCAAGCCGGAATCCGCGAAAGCCACCCCACGTCTAGTCATGGTCCGCTATCTAGATTACAACGTGAAAGCTAAGATCCTCAGAGCGTTCAAGTCTCTAAAGCAACCGTTACTCCACCAAGATAAAACCATCAGGCTATTCAATGACTACTCCTACGAAGTCTCCCTGAGACGTCAGGCCTTCACTAAAGCCTGCTCCTACCTGGTCCTTAAAAACATCAAATTCTCTCTCTTATATCCGGCCACTCTTAAAATAATGGAGGACGACGAGAAATTCCGCATCTTTAAGAATCCCAAGGAGGCGGATTCCTACCTCCGTGCACGATTCTCCTCTCCTAACCGGAAAGCCGCCTCTCCTGTGCCACCGTCAAGGGAGGACGACGATTTTCCTGCGTGATTTCTAGCTCACAGGCTCAGGTCCAAAATCACTGCTGCGGCCTGGGGGTTCTATCTCTCTGGCTTCGGATGCGAGGAAGCTTTGGAGCTACAGGGAAGAAGAGAAGTCCATGCTTTTTTATATTTTCTCAGTTTTTGGCTCTATAGGGAAGTTGGTTTTGCTCCCTCCAACTACACCCTACCACCTTCAGGCACCATACGCTGCTACTCGGCGTAAGAAATCAACAACAGACTGTTGGAGCATAAGTTCCTTTTTCGGTTCCTATATTTTTTTTCCTACTTTTTTTCTTTTTCAGGTTGCTCTCTCTGGGGTTTGTCGCTATCAATACATGGTTTATGTTATGACTTACTATGCATATCTGTCTGTTCTTCTATGTTATACACTGCTCGCCATCATATACTCAATCTTTGAAACACTCATACCATGAAAGTGATTTCTTGGAACGTTAAGGGTCTGAGGTCCCCTGTAAAACGAGCACAAGTTATAAGACATCTTAAGCATATCAATGCGGATATTGCTCTTTTGCAGGAGACACACCTAGGGGCACAAGAAATACAATTCATGAATAAGAAATGGGTTTCCAAATGCTTTGGCTCCCCAGCAATCAATAAGAAAGCGGGAGTGCTTATATTAGTTAGTAAAAAAATTAATGCTACGATTGATCACATTTTCAACGACAAAGAGGGTAGATGTGTGGCGATCAGAATCAACCTCCCTGATGACCCTTTAATCATATTCAATATATATGGCCCCCAAGAGGGGAAAAATAATTACCGTATTTTTCGGAATATAAGACGCTCCGGCATATAAGACGCACCTAGGTTTAGGGGGCAAAAATCAAAGAAAAAAAAAAAACTAATCCTAGGTGCGTCTATGGTGCAGGGGGCGTCTTATGGACCCTTTCTCCCTAAACTACACTGCCCATCTACACCACACTGGCCTAAGCTACACTGCCCATCTATACCACACCACACTTCACTTCACTTACCCCTGCTGCCCCCACTACACTACACTTCACTAACTAACCCCTGCTGCTGTAACCACCTACTACACTACACTACACTACACTAACCAACCCCTTCTGCCACCACCAAATACACTACACTAGCTAAACCCTGATGAAACATCTCACCTGATCCTGTCGCCACGATCCTCTCCTCCCCCATCTGGCTTTCTTCATCAGAGGGCGCCCGTCATTCAGGATGCAGGTCTTCAGGGTCTAAGCTGCGGCACTCCTCTTCAGCTGCAGTCTCCTCTCTTCATCCCAGGACGTCTTGTCATGTATTGTGAACGTCTTCAGAGCCCCAGCTGCCCGCGGTCCTCTTCGCCGCAGTCTTAGCCTAGACTGCAGCCTTGCGATATACATGTGCTGCCGCCGCCATCTTTCCTAGTTACGGCGTCCTCACCCGACGTCCTCCCTAGTTACAGCGTCCTTCCCCGACGTCCTCGATAGTTACAGCGTCCTTCCCCGACGTCCTCCCTAGTTACAGTGCTCTCTGCTGGTTGATCTGCGACGCACATGTGAGCGTGACGTCAGAGGCACTGTAACTAGGAAGGACGTCAGGGGAGGACGCTGTAACTAGGGAGGACGTCGGGGAGGACGCTGTAACTAGGGAGGACATCGGGGGAGGACGCTGTAAGTAGGAAGGATGGCGGCGGCAGCACATGTATATCGAAAGGCTGCAGTCTATACGAAGACTGCAGTGAAGAGGCGCGCGGGCAGCTGGGGCTCTGAAGACGTTCACAATGAATGACAAGACGTCCTGGGATGAAGAGCGCCAGACGAAGAGGAGAGGATCGCGGCAACAGGAGCCGGTAAGTATATTCCAGAGCCACATTTACCGCATCTTTGGAATATAAGACGCACCCACTTTTCCCCCTCATTTTTGGGGAAGAAAAAGTGCGTCTTATATTCCGAAAAATACGGTACTTTAAGCAAATTCACACTCAAATACTCTCTATCAATCCTCAACAAATGATAATAGGGGGAGACTTTAATGATGTCATGCATGCACCTGAAGATAGGAAACTAAAGATATCCAAAACCCCCTCAGGTCCAGCCAAACCCACTGCCCTATCTGAGCTTGCTAACTCCCTATTTGTACAAGACACTTGGAGATATCTCCATCCATATGATAGAGAATACTCTTTTTATTCCTCCCCACACGAATCCTTTTCAAGGATAGACTATCTATTTCTATCAACATCACTTTGCCCCAGATTGGAATCGGCCGAAATAATGGACCTCGTCATATCTGACCACTCCCCTATATCCATAAATCTCCTAGAACATACACCTAGAGGAACTGACTATATCTGGCGATTTCCTTCCCACTTGTATAATGATGAGGAATTCCACTCCTTACTCCAATCATGGTGGCTTGAATACAAAGGAGACAACTCTCAACATCAAAAAGATTCCCATTTGTTCTGGGACACAGCAAAAGCTGTGCTCAGAGGCCGAATATTAGCTCACACTAGCTCCAAGAAACGCTTAGCCCTCCAAAAATACAACCAACAATTACAACTTACTAGACAAGCCTACACCCAATACAAACAATCTCCTTCTCCTCACCATAGAACCCAATGGCTAAAAGCCAAAGCTCTCACAGACAAGTGGATGAAACTGAGAGAAACCTTCACCAGACCATATCAAGCCCTCCAATTTTTTAAATTTGGCAATAAAGCCGGGAAGCTCCTAGCCACCCTAGCAAAGGGTAGGTTCGCCCCATCTCCCATATCGATGCTCCAAAATGACCTTGGCGAGCTCAAGCACCACCCAAAAGATATCAACGATATCTTTTCCAAATTCTTTAAGAAACTCTACTCCTCCCCCAACTCGTGTGATGAAAATAAAAGTCTCTCATGGTTAGAGAAAGTCCCACTCAAAACCCTTAGCCAAGACGAACTAGCAGACCTTAATGCTCCCATCACAACCTCTGAAATTACCTCAGTAATTAAAACTTTATCAAATAGTAAAGCACCTGGACCTGACGGCTTGTCATCAGAATTCTATAAAATTCTACAAAACGACATATCTCCTACCCTAGTTAATGTATATGACGAGATCCTAAAAAATAGCTGATTCTTACCTTCAGCCAACGAAACCTATATCAAGCTGATTTTTAAGAAAAATAAAGACCCTACCAAACCTGAATCCTATCGTCCCATTTCCCTTATAAATCAGGACCTAAAAATTCTAACAAAACTAATGGCCAACAGACTAGCCCCATATATGGCAAAGCTCATCCATCCCAATCAAGTAGGATTTACACAGGGGCGGTCAGCAGTTTCCAACATCAGGAAGCTGCTCACCATCCTCGAACAAGTAAAAGCTTACCCTTCCACCCACCAAAAAAGTGCAGTTCTATTACTTGATGCCCATAAAGCTTTTGATGAGGTAAGCTGGAAATGGCTGGACCTTGTTCTTACAAAAATGGGGTTTACAGGTAACTTCATGAATCTCTATAGGTCAATGTATCACTCCCCCAAAGCACGCATCAATACCCCGGGATTCCTTTCTTATCCCTTCCCACTACAAAAGGGCACTCGCCAGGGATGCCCCCTATCCCCCCTTCTATTTAATATCGCTTTGGAACCCCTGGCCAGATTGCTTGATGAGCTGATTGAGGGCATCACAATTGGGGGGGAACGGACCACCCAGGCTCTTTTCGCTGATGACATTCTGTTATTTCTAAATAATCCCGAGGAGCAAGTCCCTAAGATATTTAAACTAATGCAGGAAATAGGCCAAGAATCCGGCTTCCGGATTAATAAATCTAAAAGCGAACTCCTATTTCTATCACATAGAACCCCTTTGGCCACCATAAATAACATCTCCGAGGTACAAATTACTAAAGGACCCATAACCTACCTAGGCATTCAATTTCACAAAGACCCATCTTCCTTGTACAACCTTAATATATCTCCTCTCATCCGCAAATTGGCCACACAACTCCACGGATGGCTTAATCTCCCCCTAAACCTCATGGGTAGAGCAGCGTTGGTCAAAATAGTCACTTTTGGTAAACTCCTCTATCCCATGCAAGTGCTCCCCCTCCTCCTCAAACACACCGACATCCAGCTCCTAAATAGAGCCATCTCCCAATTTCTATGGAAAAACAAAAGAGCCAGAATCTCTCTATCTAAACTACAGCTCCCAAAGAGCCTGGGTGGTCTCAACCTCCCTAATATTCGTCTCTACAACCTAGCTTGTATGCTAAGACATGTAAGGGACTGGCTTTCCAAAACATCTGGTTTCTCAAATTTTGCCCTAGAAAATGCCCTGATTGAACCATGGTCTCCGGTAGGCCTTCTTCACTCCAATTGGGCTTCTCTACCCCCCCCCCGACTGAGACACAATGTCATTATTCGAGACACAATCACTGCGTGGAAAGAAACCAGAAAACTATTCCACTTACCCTGGAGGGTCTCCAAGTACATGCCGCTCTGGGGGAACCCGGCTTTTGAACCTGGCATGCAACATGGAGCCTTCCTTAGATGGGAGGAACAAGGTCTAAATAAACTTAGCCAACTCTTTGAAATGCACAAATCCAAATGGTTCACTTTCCACAACCTCGCTCGAATTTGGAAGCTACCTAAGTCTGATTTTCTAGTGTATGGTCAGATCAGATCCTACGTACAAGAACACCTTGTAAACAAATCATGTCTAGACACGCTCACCCCATTTGACTTATTTATACGTCCGGGAGGCGAGACACTTTCCCTTTACACTTCATCGAGGCCTTCAAAACATTCAGGCACCAAAACAAGCCCTGACCAATCTAAAACGATGGTCCAAATATTTTGATATCCCCGACTTAGAGGGAAAAATACTAGAGGGACTCCAAACATATTATAGTATAATCATAAACGAAGCATGGCGTGAGTCTCACCTACTATTCTTACACCATGCCAAGTATGCATTCAACATCCAATACAAAGTCCCACCCCCCCATTATTATCCAGAATGTCCCAAATGTAATTTACCTAAGGCTGATATGGTTTACTGCATGTGGCTATGCCCAAAAATCATCCAATTCTGGGATCAGGTGTCTCGCCTCCTTCAGCGGCTAAAATGTGGCCCACATATTAGGGAACCTCTGCTTTACCTTTTCCACAATAAATCCAATCCCCCACCCCCATCATCCCATCCTCCTAAATATCCTGATATTCTGCATCTTACTCTAGCTGCTGCCAAGAAAGCCATACTCAATAGATGGATTTACCCCACCATCCCCACTATACAAGATATCAAGGACATTCTCCTGGACCTTTTCCTAATGGATAAAGTTGATTCCCTACTACATAAGGAAAAAAAGGCCAAGAAATTTTTCAAAAAATAGAAACATTTCATAACTCTTATATTCACCGCCGAAGAAATTCAATCCTTGGTCAGTCCCTTCCGCTATACTGGCTGGTAGTGCACAGAAGATCTACATGGTACCCTAGGTGTCTTTAAACTTGCTTCTTAAAACAACCAAATGGACCCCGACCACCCCCACAAGGAACAGATGTAGATATGACCTCCTTTACAAATTTTAATAAGGACTTTACTTACTTTGCTACCCCATGAGAGAGCAACCGCAGGGAGGAAGGGAGGGAGAGTTAAAGGGAGGGGGAGTTTGGAATTTAAACTTGTTTTTTCATGATTCTATGATGTTATACTGCTCTACTGTACAATTCCATTGATATCAGAAGATTCTGAAAACTCAGAGTCTCCCAGGACTTGGTTATCCAGTTCACCCCACATCTTATGCTCAATATGTGATGTCTAAACGACAAGCTTCTACCATTTCCTGGTTGTAATTTTCTCATGCTCATTATATGTTTAAAAACCAAATAAACAAGTTTTAAAAAAAAAAAAACCCACACATTTTATTTGCACATTTGTCCCGGTTATTTCAACGTCAAACATATTTCCCTTGTACAATGTATGGCGACAATATTTTATTTGGAAATAAAGGTGTATTTGTTCTGTTTTGTGTCCATCACTAATTAAAAACCCATAATTGTACAAATAACAGTAATATATCCTCATGACATAAACATTAAAACAATTAAGTCCCTAAGGTAATTATTTATATTTTTTTAATTGTCTTTATTTATATGTATATATCTATATATATATACCTGTATATATATATATATATATATATATATATATATATGTGTGTATATATATATATATATATATATATATATATATATATATACAGAGGGGCTGCAGCACACAACAGGAAAACAGTGACAGGGGCTCTTGGTTACCCTTTACTGCGTTTAAGCTCACCAACTGCACCAAAGTGCCTCAATCTGGTGAGTCCTACTCTAACCAGGCAAAAATGCTAGTTTTTATCAGCGTTCTAGTGGGAACCATGCCAAAAGCCCAAGGGTCAACTAAATGGGAGAAATGAAATGAAAAACACCTCATCTTCTACTAGCTACTAACTGAACTATGAGCTCCGCTCATTTATATGCTTAACTGTGCTAGAGGTGGGCGTGGTTATGCACACTCACAGGGGAAAATAATATATATCAGGGGATGAGCAGCACAAACCAAATTTTATGCAATACTATGCAAAGCATGCACGCAGCACTGGAGAACCCCAATCTCCATAAGAAATATATAAATACAGAGGGGCTGCAGCACACAACAGGAAAACAGTGACAGGGGCTCTTGGTTACGCTTTACCGCATTTAAGCTCACCAACTGTGCCAAAGTGTCCCCAATCTGGTGAGTCCTACTCTAACCAGGCAAAAATGCTAGTTTTTATCAGCGTTCTAGTGGGAACCATGCCAAAAGCCCAAGGGTCAACTAAATGGGAGAACTGAAATTAAAAACACCTCATCTTCTACTAGCTACTAACTGAACTATGAGCTCCGCTCACTTATATGCTTAACTGTATATATATATATATATATATATATATATATATATATATATATATATATATATATATATATATATACATATATATATATATATATATATATACATATATATATATATATATATATATATATATATATATATATATATATATATATATGCATTTTTTTTATTTGGGCTTGATTGGGTTCATTTTAATAGAAAATATGTGTCATTTTATTTAAAAAAAAAAATGTAGGTGTAATTTTACAATTTGGCCACAACATTCATTCATTTTCTTCCTGCTGCATACTAATAGCACGCAAACAGGAAATAATGTGTGCAAGTGTAACTTAGTTACACCGACCGCAGGCATCTCATTGATGCCAGCGATCATTGACACAGGCACTTAAATCGGTGAAGGGGATCTGTGATCCCATTCACTCATCTCCATGCTAGTGGGCGGCAGCGAGAACTCGCATGGGAGTGAGCGGTGGCTGTCCGCGGCAATAGACGTTTATCTATGCCCCTGTGTGGAAACTGAAGTACTGCCGGGCATAGACATACTGCTGTGAACGGCATAAGTGGTTAAAGGGAACCCGAGACGGTGGTGGAAGGAAAATTCATACATATTTTGGGCTTCTTCCAGCCCCCTTCAGACCTTTGGATTTCTTGCCGTCCTCCCAGGCTGCCTCGATCTGCCACTAGGGTCCTCTGAAGTTTCTCCAGTCAGGGCATACTGCGCATACGTGGCTCCGGCATGCACGTGTGAGCCTGTTGCCAGGAGGATATTGCTACTACACAGGCGCAGATGCTCCTGGTGATGGGAGCGTGATGGTGGCAAATGTGCAGCCAAACTGTGCATACACTGACTAGAGAAACGTCAGAAGACCCTAGCGGCAGATCAAGGCAGCCCTGGAGGACAAAGGTTTGAAGGGGCTGGAGGAAGCCCCAGGTATGTAGGAATTTTCCCCCCACACTCATCACAGAAACACTTTCAAGAGGCACTGTAGTGACATATAGTAGAATGCAGTAAATTATTTGGTTTACCCACTTTTACATTAATTATCCTGGTTTCAGCATCATAAGCACTTTTATTGTTGTATATTAGAGATGATCGCAAACTGTGAATTACAATTTTGCGAATTTTAACGTAATTTCCATACTTTCAGTTACAATCATAAGGGAAAAATTGTAATTACAATGTCGACCATACACAACACTTTCATAAAGATCATTTTGGAAATTATGATCATTTTTGTGACTAAATTTTTGTAACTTTACAAAAACATTTTTAATAATGAGTATTTTTCCAGGCAAATTTTTGCTTTTAAAAAAAAGTTAAATTACAATTTTGTGTTACCTGTAATTTTGTGTCATTTATCATAATTATGCTAAATTAGAGAATTACAAATTAAACATAAAATTATGATTTAACACAAAATCACGAATTATAAATTAGCAAATTTTCTGATAATAACAAATTACAATTTTGTGCCATAATTGCAAATTTCGTGTTGTAATTACAAAAACAATATTTTGGCTCATATTGGTATGAAGTCCTACTCTCGCAGTGATGCTTAGCTTAGGCTATTTAGCTATGCCGAATGCTCCCCAAGAGCATTCTGGAAGACCCAAACATTCCACAGTGCTGCACTTGACTGAACTAAAAATGCTGCCACATGATACATTTCAGAACGCAAATCTGGGTGATAAAATATTATACAATAGGCAAACATTGACTAAAGAAATTATAAATGAATATTGTATGTTGATGAGTTGGCTAGTGAACTTATGATAGCATTCATTCTCCATTTTCTTAATTTGTCCATGAAAAGTTATTGGCAACAAAAACTATTCAGTATTCTGACCAATAACTATGAATTACAGTATGCACTATACAATGTTTTCAATAAATTAGATGGTTGATTTGATAAAAACATCAAATCAGGCAAATATGCATTCAAACTGAATCCTCTCTCAACTGATGTTCAGAAAATCAATCAAATATTGATCAAGAAAGCTAGTGTGTCCTGTAAAACCCCTTCCTATTCCTCCACTTCCATGCTCTACAAGAGAGTATGTGAAGTACAAGTACAGTACCTGCTCCAGCTTCCCTCTACAAATAAACATCAAGTGGTGTATTGCAGCATTATTATTATTATTATTATTTATATATGCTAATTGACTAAACACCTTGGGTTCACTTTGAATTGGCATACACTATTGTGCAAAAATACTCTACCATATGCAAAGCAGGAACTGAATATCAACTTACCTATCTCGACGTCGGCCCTGACATAATTTTTCTCCTGAGCCCTTTAGCAAGAAATGGGGGGGGGGGGGGGGGGGGGGAGGGGCAAAGCCAAAGCACCCAGAGGAAATCTATGAAACAGAGCTATAACATTCAAACACCACGCAAATATTGCCCCCTGACTATAATATAAACCTGGGACTTAAGCACTGCAATCCAAAAATACTAACCACTTACCCAGCAAGCTGCTCAAATTTAATACCCTATTGTAAGACTCCTTTTAATTGCAGCAGCCCTACTGCTCTGTTCCACTGGCGTTCACATTCATATCTATGCTCTCTTCCCTTTAGCTGGAGCTGGAAGTGACTATTGTTAGGACTTGCCTTCAGATCACCAAGTTGAAAAGTCATTAGCGTGTTTTTTTTCAGTGCCGTTCTTCCCTCCGATGTGTGAAATATAATCTGCTGGTGTCATCAATGTAATACAGAGTATACTTTAGCCGATGCACATATTGACCACTGAAGCGTCTCCCACCGTTATGTTTATCTGCACAGCGCCACGCCAACTGCTCTTGATCTTTGTGCTTCATGGTAATTTATCAGTTGAAGTAGAAATCAATTGCAAATGTCACAGATTTTTTCCCCCATAGATGACTATCAGCCGTTCCTCGAATCAATAATTTTCCTGTTTTAATCATGTTGGTAGATTCACCATTGGCTGTTTTCCCTCCAGACAAAGGTCTCTTATCACCTTGTAAATGTATTTAATTTACATGACTTATCTCAAACAATACAGTGCCTATTATCAGACACTTACAGCTCACTGGGGCTTTTATCTGTAAAATAATTACAATGTGCCCGTAAAAAAGGAAATTAGGGTATAAAAGTAGACATGTTCAAGCTGAAATATGAAAAAAACGTTCTGCTTTCCTTCTCCCACTTCCAATATCATACTTGTCTTGGTCCCAGACTACAATTCTGGTAAGTCTATTCCCAATATGTGTCTTTAACCACTTGCCGACCAATGGATTTTTCACTGATCGGTGCTGCGGGGGCTCTACAGCCCGCAGCACCGATCAGGAGTGCAGCAGGGCGATCAGACTACCCCCCTTTTTTCCCCACTAGGGGGATGTCCTGCTAGGGGGGTCTGATCGCCGCCGGCCATCTGCGTTTTGCGGGGGGGGGGGGCTCCTCAAAGCCCCCCTCCGCAGCCATTTCCGCCCTCTTCCTCCTTACCTCCCTCCCTCCCTCTCTCCGTAATGCGCAGGACGGAGTTCCATCCTGCGCATTGAAGGATAGGCTTCAGCCTATCATATGCCGGCGATCCCCGGCCAATCAGAGGCCGGGGATCGCCGATCTGCCTTACGGCGCTGCTGCGCAGCAGCGCCGTATGATGTAAACAGCGGGGATTTCTTCCCCGCCTGTTTACATTTTGCCGGAGAGCTGCGATCGGCGGCTCTCCGGCTGTTCACGGAGACACCCTCCGTGAACTGACATGGAAAGGCCGCTCGATCGAGCGGCCGTTTCCATGGTAACCCGCAGACGACCAGTTTACGCCAATCGGCGTTAGCTGGTCGTCAAGAGGTTAAAGTGGACCTCCGCTGTAAATTCCAAAGTGAAAAAGAGTCAGAATGACACTTACTATGAGGGCCCGTTTCCACTTGTGCGGTGCGGAATTGTTGCGGAAACCGCTGTAACGAATTTGCATGCGGATACGAATTCGTTAGCGTTTGTATGCGAATATTACTGCAAATTCACATACGATTACGCATATGTTTGTATGTATGCGAATTTAACCATGTCAGTGCCTGTGTGCTTTTACATTGGTTTTATGCGAAATCGTATGCGAATGCGCGGTAAAATTCGCATACTGAAACCGCATGCGAATTTCCTATTAAATACATTGTATGCGAATCACCTAGCGGTGTGCGGCAAGCGAATTCTGATGGCTCTGCCGTGCAGATTTTTCCTGATCACAAAACCGCAAAGAAATCCTGAGAAGTGGTAACAGCCCCATCCACTTGTATTGCCTATGTAAATTTGCATGCGGGAAATGCATGCGAATTCCCGATAGTGGAAATGGGCCCTGAGTGTTCCCCCTATTTTTTTTTTACCCCATGCAGCAACGGCAGACTACATTAATCAGAAACATAAAAAGGTAACCAGCAGCTACGATATTCATTAATTTTATTGCACAACAGGAATCATGGGAAAAAAAGGTTAAAAACAACCCCCAAGGGCCCCAACATCCTGTGAAGAGCGCTCTCCCTGTGCTTAGACCAGTCTCATCCATTCAACCATTGCAGTTTCACACCACACTATTCCAAAGCACCCTATTAAGGTCCTATGAACGGCACATAACACTTGTTTGCAATAAAAGCTAAAGCTGTATAAAGCACCACATGGTTGTTATTGTATTCCGACTGAAGGAGATTTCTGATTTGTGAGCCAGTTGTGTATCACATATTAGGTAATATCCACAGTCTTGGGCTGTTTGGTGCAGGAGCAATTCCTCAATAACACAGTGAAGGCCAACAATCATGGAGAAACACGGAACTGTGGATAACCCACAGCACGGCTTTAAGTAAGGACAATACCGATCCGGCTTAGCCGAACTCACCACCTGGTAGTGGACTGGCACACCGTAAAAGGCTTCCTCAAGGGACGGGGCGCTCCCCTGGTGTGACGTCACTGCTTATGCTTTACCCATGCTGAGACACACCCTTCCTCAGAGCATAGAACGTGTCACTGTGTACTTCATTAATCAGCAGGGAAACATTGTGGCAGCTCTGGAATTTGAAATACTGTAGCTGGCACTACAATACTTCTCTCTTCACCTCTACTTTCTAAGATAGGCTGGCACGGTGGTACAGATAGAAGCAGAATACTCCTAAGACCACACTAAGAGGCAACACCCACTCACAGATAACATTATCTCTTAGCATCTTAGCAGTCTTTGCAAAGGCAGAAAACTGCCATGGCAATTTTTTATTTAAAGGGGCACTACAGCGAAAAACTGTAAAATGTAAAATATGTGCAAACATATACACATAAGAAGTACATTTTTTCCAGAGTAAAATGAGCCATTAATTACTTTTCTCCTATGTTGCTGTCACTTACAGTAGGTTGTAGAAATCTGACAGAAGTGACAGGTTTTTGACTAGTCCATCTCTTTATAGGGGATTCTCAGGGATATATTTATTTATATTTATATATTAGCCCTCAAAACTCACCTTTTCACTCTGGCCTACTACCCCTCACAAGTGCTCTAAACCCACAGCTGAACTCTGGTCTCCTACCTCTCGTGTCCCTACCTCTCCCTCTAGATTATAAGCCTTTGGGCAGGGTCCTCCTCCTTTTGTGCCCTACCTGATCATGCACCTCCATTACTGTGAACCCATGCTATGCATCTGAGTGAACCTAACTTGCCTAATCTCCATGCTCCCCTCCAGTGACTGACTAAGCATTACCTTGTACTCATACTGTGCTGTGTGATCTGGTCTTTCTTGTATTCAGGTATTGTCATTTTGCTGTATGTCACCCCTAAATATTGTCTGTAACCTATATTAATGTACAGCGCTGCGTAATATGTTGGCGCTTTATAAATACAATAAATAAATAAATTTTCAAATGCACTTAGTGAATGGCCGTTGCTCTGTCCAATTGCCAAAAAACTGTGTATCGGGCACGGAAGCTGGCCAGCATCATTGCTTAAATCCTTTTTAGGGAATATCTTTATAAAGAATAAAAGCCTTGCTGAGAATCCCCTACACACAGACACAGATCCTGAGAATCCCCTTGGAAGAAATGGACTAGTCCAAAACCTGTCACTTCTGTCAGATTTCTACTGTCTACTGTAAGTGACAGCATTATAGGAGAAAAGTAATTTATGGCTCATTTTACTCTGGAAGAAACGTACTTCTTAATTTTATATGTTTGCACATATTTTAAATTTTATAGTTTTTTTCGCTGTAGTGCCCCTTTAAAAAGCCTGTGCCTTCAATGTGCTTTCAATGCTGTGGCAATCATGTGAGCAAGGGGAGAGATCAGATTACAACTTGTGATTAGACACAAATGAGGGGGAATTAATCATGGTAAACTCTCTAAATACATACAGGGTGCATTTCTCTATGTTTTCCTTCTGTCCTGTGCAAGAGTTCAGGTCCACTTTAAGCCTCTTTTATACAAAAGGCTAAATATGGTGAATCCACTGTCTGTCTGCTGCTTAACCACTTGCCGACCGCCCCCAGCCGATGGGCGGCGGCAAAGACTGGGCCCAAACGACCGCAATACGCCCATCGGCGGGGGCGGCTGCGGGAGTGGCTATGCGGCGATCGCGTCATTCGTGACGCGATCAGCCGCCGGGGACTGGCTCCGCCCACCGCTCGTAGTAACCCGCCGGCCGTTCGGAAGCGCCGGCGGGTTACTAGCACCCGGATCGCCGCATTTACAATGTATAATAGGCTTTGTAATGTATACAAAGCCTATTATACTGGCTGCCTCCTGCCCTGGTGGTCCCAGTGTCCGAGGGACCACCAGGGCAGGCTGCAGCCACCCTAGTCTGCACCCAAGCACACTGATTTCCCCCCCCCCTGCCCCTTGATCGCCCACAGCACCCCTCAGACCACCCCCTGCCCACCCCCCAGACCACTGTTTGCACCCAGTCACCCCCCTAATCACCCATCAATCACTCCCTGTCACTATCTGTCAACGCTATTTTTTTTTATCCCCCCCCCTGCCCACTGCCCCCTCCTGATCACCCCCCACCCCTCAGATTCTCCCCAGCCCCCCCCCAGACCCCCCCCCCCCCCCCGTGTACTGTATGCATCTATCCTCCCTGATCACCTGTCAATCACCTGTCAATCACCCGTCAATCACCAGTCAATCACCAGTCAATCACCCCCTGTCACTGCTACCCATCAATCAGCCCCTAACCTGCCCCTTGCGGGCAATCTGATCACCCACCCACACCAATAGATCGCCCGCAGATCCGACATCAGATCACCTCCCAAATCCATTGTTTACATCTATTCTCTCCTCTAAACACCCACTAATTACCCATCAATCACCTATCAATCACCCCCTATCACCACCTGTCACTGTTACCCATCAGATTAGACCCTAATCTACCCCTTGCGGGCACCCAATCACCCGCCCACACGCTCAGATTGCCCTCAGACCCCCCTTTATCAATTCGCCAGTGCAATATTTACATCTGTTATTCCCTGTAATAACCCACTGATCACCTGTCAATCACCTATCAATCACCCCCTGTCACTGCCACCCATCAATCACCCCCTGTCACTGCCACCCATCAATCAGCCCCTAACCTGCCCCTTGCGGGCAATCTGATCACCCACCCACACCAATAGATCGCCCGCAGATCCGACATCAGATCACCTCCCAAGTGCAGTGTTTACATCTCTTCTCTCCTCTAAACACCCACTAATTACCCATCAATCACCCCCTATCACCACCTGTCACGGTTACCCATCAGATTAGACCCTAATCTGCCCCTTGCGGGCACCCAATCACCCGCCCACACCACAGAACATCCTCAGACCTCAGCCCTGATCACCTCGCTAGTGCATTGCTTGCATCTATTTCCCCCCTCTAATCACACCTTGAGACACCCATCAATCACCTCCTGTCACCCCCTAGCACACCTACCCATCAGATCAGGCCCTAATTTGCCCCGTGTGGGCTCCTGATCACTCGGCCAAACCCTCAGGTCCCCCTCAGACCCCCTTCCGATCACCTCCCCAGTGCATTGATTGCATCTATTTTCCCCTCTAACCGCCCCCTGAGACACCCATCAATCACCTCCTGTCACCCCCCTAGCACTCCTATCCATCAGATCAGGCCCAAAACATCCTGTCATCTAAGAGGACACCCTGCTTATGACCGGTTCCACAAAATTTGCCCCCTCATAGACCACCTGTCATCAAAATTTGCAGATGCTTATACCCCTGATCAGTCATTTTGAGAAATTTGGTTTCCAGACTACTCACAGTTTTGGGCCCGTAAAATGCCAGGGCAGTATAGGAACCCCACAAGTGACCCCATTTTAGAAAGAAGACACCCCAAGGTATTCTGTTAGGTGTATGATGAGTTCATAGAAGATTTTATTTTTTGTCAAAAGTTAGCGGAAATTAGATTTTTATTGTTTTTTTCACAAAGTGTCATTTTTCACTAACTTGTGACAAAAAATAAAATCTTCTATGAAGTCACCATACCCCTAACGGAATACCTTGGGGTGTCTTCTTTCTAAAATGGGGTCACTTGTGGGGTTCCTATACTGCCCTGGCATTTTAGGGGCCCTAAACCGTGAGGAGTAGTCTAGAAAACAAATGCCTCAAAATGACCTGTGAATAGGACGTTGGGCCCCTTAGCGCACCTAGGCTGCAAAAAAGTGTCACACATGTGGTATCGCCATACTCAGGAGAAGTAGTATAATGTGTTTTGTGGTGTATTTTTACACATACTCATGCTGGGTGGGAGAAATCTCTCTGTAAATGGACAATTGTGTGTAAAAAAAATCAAAAATGTGTCATTTACAGAGATATTTCTCCCACCCAGCATGGTTATATGTAAAAATACACCACAAAACACATTATACTACTTCTTCTGAGTATGGCGATACCACATGTGTGACACTTTTTTGCAGCCTAACTGTGCTAAGGGGCCCAAAGTCCAATGAGTACCTTTAGGATTTCACAGGTCATTTTGAGACATTTGGGTTCAAGACTACTCCTTACGGTTTAGGGCCCCTAAAATGCCAGGGCAGTATAGGAACCCCACAAGTGACCCCATTTTAGAAAGAAGACACCCCAAGGTATTCTGTTAGGTGTATGATGAGTTCATAGAAGATTTTATTTTTTGTCACAAGTTAGCGGAAATTGATATGTATTGGTTTTTTTTCACAAAGTGTCATTTTCCGCTAACTTGTGACAAAAAAAAAATCTTCTATGAACTCACCATACTCCTAACAGAATACCTTGGGGTGTCTTCTTTCTAAAATGGGGTAATTTGTGGGGTTCCTATACTGTCCTGGCATTTTAGGGGCCCTAAACCGTGAGGAGTAGTCTTGAAACCAAATGTCGCAAAATGACCTGTGAAATCCTAAAGGTACTCATTGAACTTTGGGCCCCTTAGCGCAGTTAGGGTGCAAAAAAGTGCCACACATGTGGTATCGCCGTACTCAGGAGAAGTAGTATAATGTGTTTTGGGGTGTATTTTTCCACATACCCATGCTGAGTGGGAGAAATATCTCTATAAATAGACAATTGTGTGTAAAAAAAATAAAACAATTGTCATTTACGGAGATATTTCTCCCACCCAGCATGGGTATGTGTAAAAATACACCCCAAAACACATTATACTACTTCTCCTGAGTACGGCAATACCACATGTGTGGCACTTTTTTGCAGCCTAACTGCGCTAAGGGGCCAAAAGTCCAATGAGCATCTTTAGGCTTTACAGGGGTGCTTACAATTAGGCACCCCCCAAAATGCCAGGACAGTGAACACACCCCACAAATGACCCCATTTTGGAAAGTAGACACTTCAAGGTATTCAGAGAGGAGCATAGGGAGTCCGTGGCAGATTTCATTTTTTTTTGTCGCAAGTTAGAAGAAATGGAAACTTTTTTTTTTTCTTTTTTTTGTCAGAAAGTGTCATTTTCCGCTAACTTGTGACAAAAAATAAAATCTTCTATGAACTCACCATGCCTCTCACTGAATACTTTGGGATGTCTTCTTTCCAAAATGGGGTCATTTGGGGGGTATTTGTACTATCCTGGAATTTTAGCCCCTCATGAAACCTGACAGGTGCGCAGAAAAGTCAGAGATGCTTGAAAATGGGAAAATTCACTTTTGGCACCATAGTTTGTAAACGCTATAACTTTTACCCAATCCAATAAATATACACTGAATGGTTTTTTTTTTAATCAAAGACATGTAGCAGAATAACTTTCGCGCTCAAATGTATAGGAAATTTTACTTTATTTGAAAAATGTCAGCACAGCAAGTTAAAAAAGTCATTTTTTTGCCAAAATTCATGTATTTTTTGATGAATATAATAAAAACTAAAACTCGCAGCAGCAATCAAATAGCAGCAAAAGAAATCTGTATTAGTGACAAGAAAAGGAGGTAAAATTCCTTTAGGTGGTAGGTGGTATGACCGAGCAATAAACCGTGAAAGCTGCAGTGGTCTGAATGGAGAAAAAGGCTCTGGTCCTTAAGGGGCGAAAAGACTGTGGTCCTGAAGTGGTTAAAGAGGAACTCCAGTGAAAATAATGTAGTAAAAAAAAGTGCTTCATTTTTTTACCATAATTATGTATAAATGATTTAGTCAGTGTTTGCTCATTGTAAAATCTTTCCTCTCCCCGATTTACATTTTGACATTTATTACATGGTGACATTTTTACTGTGGGCAGGTTATGTAGCTGCTGCTAGCTGTTTTGGCTGTTAGAGACAGCTGTAAACAGCTAATTCCTGTCTGTGAACATTGTTACATTGTGGCAGTTTGCCCAGAGTACCGCGGTACTTAGAGCTTCTTGTGGGAGGGGTTTCAGCACAAAATCAGTCATACAGCGCCCCCTGATGGTCTGTTTGTGAAAATCATTATATTTCTCATGTAAAAGGGAGTATCAGCTACTGATTGGGATAAAGTTCAATTCTAGGTTGGAGTTTCTCTTTAAATGCACCATCCATTTCTGAGTGCCAAGCAGCTCAAGCTGTGTATCAGTGTGGCTATAACTGCAATGCTATAGTCCATGGCTGCTTACCAGTAATTTGGGACCCCAAATTATGCCTCCCCCCCCCCCCCCCGACTCAGGGGGAATAGTATTTAACGCCACTAAGAATTTCAGAAGCACCATTATAATATGTATGCATCTGAGTGTGACCGCGGCTGCACTCGGGCATGACATGATGCATTTTCTTCTCTGCCGGGTTATCGCAATGGGTGGTTACAAACACTATTTGGCTGCATTAAATTGCAGCTGGAAGGTGCTCAGAGGCTGGCAGATGGGATGCTGATTGCTTGACAAGAGTGCAGTTCCCCATCCTGTGTGACAAAGCTCATATGCACATGCCCATGCATGGAGTTTAATAAAGTGCTTGCCGGGTATCACAATCTACACACCTAGGTTTGAGAAATGACACAGTCCAGTTTCAGCTGAAAAGGAATCTGAGGTGAGAGACATATGGAGGCGTAGCAGTACAAAACAGCACTGGAAATATGTGCGCCACCATAGGCCTTAATGTGAATTACGGCTATAGCGGCGCTCACACAGTAATTTGGGCGTCGTCAAAAGACGGCACCCAAATTACTTTAAAAACAGCGCGATTCAGCCGCCGCCAGTAGTCTGGAGGGGGAACAGTAATTTTTGTATGTACGCATATGGAGGTTGCCATATTTATTTCCTTTTAAACAATACCAGTTGCTTGGCAGTTTTGCTCATCTTTCTGTTAAGAGTGTGTTAATCACACACCTGAAACAAGCATACAGCGAATTCACTCAGACTTTAGTCAGAATATCTGATCTGCATGCTTGTTTAGAGTCTATGGGCCAGATTTATCAAGAGTGTCGGAGACAAAATATTGGTAGGTTTTTAGAAATCCGTGCAGAACTGTCTCAGGCATCTTAAGAAATCATTAGATATTGCAGATTCCTTCTAAAACTGTTGTACAATAGGAGGAGCTAGGATGAAACTCTCAGAGGCCTGGTGCACACCAAAAAACGCTAGCAGATCCGCAAAATGCTAGCAGATTTTGAAACACTTTTTCTTATTTTTCTGTAGCCCCTGCGCAGCCTGGCCAATCAGTGCCAGGCAGCGCTGCGGGGTGGATCGGAACGCCGGATGATGTCACGACGTCGATGACGTCATCACGATCGTTGCCATGGCGACGGGGGAAGCCCTAAAGGAAATCTCGTTCAGAACAGGATTTCCTTATGGGCGAGTGCGCCGGCGGCGATCGAAGGGGTGGGAGGGATAGCGCATCGAGGGGGGCATCATGTAGCTAGCGCTAGGCTAGCTACATGATAGGGGAATTTTTTTTTTAAATACTGCTGCGCATGCACCCTGGCGCTCTTAAAGTGGAATATAACCCTGCATTTCAACTTTGCTCTAAAACATTATTTACAGTATATTATATGCAACCAGCATTTTTTTTTACTAGACCAGCATTGGAAGGGTTACACAGGTCTTTAAAGTTCCTGGAGATTTCTGCAGACGCATCCGAAGCTGAAATAGATACATTTTGTTTACATAAATGTATCTAAGGCCTGGTGCACACCAGAGGAGTTTTTCTGAGCGTTTTGAGTTTTTAAATCTGCTGCTAATGTTATCCTATGTGTCTATGCACACTGGAGCAATGAGGTTTTGTAAAAAACCCCATAGCATTACATTGGGAAGAGCTTTTGAAACCTCTAAAAGCTCTTCCCAATGTAATGCTATGGGGTTTTTTACAAAACCTCATTGCTCCAGTGTGCACAGACACATAGGATAACATTAGCAGCAGATTTAAAAACTCAAAACGCTAAGGGCCCTTTCACACCAGAGGGCTTTTTCGGCGTTTTAACGCCATGGCCGAAGTTGGCGTTTTCCTAGGTAAAAGGAAAGTCCATAGACTTTCATTTTAACATTCACACTTAACGCCGCGTTTTGGAGCGTTGCGTTTCAACGCTCCCAGGTGCTTTTTCTGGGCCTACCGCGGCGATTCTCATTACAATTGATACTAATGTATGGGCGTTAAAACGCCTTAAAAACGCATTGAAAACGCCAGCAGGCAAAACACAGCGTTTTGCCTTTTCTCTGCTGCCTGTAGTGTGAAAGAGCCCTCAGAAAAACTCCTCTGGTGTGCACCAGGCCTAAGTGTTGAATGTGACTCATCTCTCTGACTGAGAAGGAGCTTGGAGGACAGCCAAAGAGTGTGTAACATTTATCAATAGATACATGTAACTAAATAGAATGTATCTATCTGAACTTCTGCATATCTCTTTAAACCTCTGTGTTTAACCCTTCCAATGCTGGTCTAGTAAAAAAAAAAATGCTTTTTGCATATAATATGCTGTAAATAATATTTTAGAGCAAAATTGAAATGCAGGGTTATATTCCGCTTTAATAGAACGCCAGGGTGGTTAAGAAGGTTCTTATTATCATGCAGAACTGTTCTCCCTGCTGGTTAGAACAGATTAAGAAGAAAAAACTGTCGGTAATAATGCGTCGATAAATCTCCCCCTATGTCTAAAAATATTAGAGGCAATGGATCAGCAGGACAGCCAATGTACATTACCCAAAGGGAAATAAATATGGCAGCCTGCATGCGTTTCTCAAATCAAGTTTCCTTGAAGCAGTGTGATGCACAAGAATTCCCTCTTTTTTTAACACATCTGCTTTGATTTTCAGAAAGTATTCAGACTCCACCCAACAATCGCGCTACTGTTAAAGGGGAACTGAACTCAGAATATGAAAACAGAGCATTGCAAATCGATGTTAAAAATTGTAGGCAAAAACAGTACAATATATGTACAAAAATATGTGAATAAACTATAATATACAATTATATTGATAAGCCACACCCTCTGTGACTAAAGGTGCGTACACACATGCGACTATAGTCGTTTGAAACGATCGTTCCCCGATCATTTCAAACGACGATCGTTTAAAAAAAAGCAACCAATGATCATTAACTCTAACGACGGACGAGCTAGATCGTTAAAACCGAACAATCTAGCTTGGCGGATTTTTTCCAACGATGATCATTTGCAAAAGTAGTACATCGTTGGAAACGGTCGTTCGTACTAGGCTTGACATGCGCATTTCGCTATTTCTCCATGAAACTTCTCATTTTTATGCGCAAGCGCAATAGTTGCTTTACGTGATGTAACGTTCGTTCTAACGATCAGATCGTTACACACATTTAAAAACTAACTTTACTTAGGTCGTTCTTTCATCAATTAAAAGTTCGTTCGTCGTTCAGAACGAACGATCGTTGTCGCATGTGTGTACGTAGCATTACTCTGCCGCGGCAAGGCTCCCAGAGATCAATGGGAAACTTTCTCCTGCTTATGAAAATCCCCTGCAGCTTTGTTTGTTGACACAGTAAGTCATCAGGAGGAGCTGTGAAAAGAGAATCCTGACAGCCAGCTGAGGGACTGTAGAAACTTAACTTTGTTGTAAGGCAATGGGCAACACTGGGCTAGCTGATAAAAGTGCAATTAGAGGGCAGCATGATGCAGAGCTGTGCATGGAGGGTCCATGGGCAAAAATCTGTCTGGTCTCTCCCCATTGTTATAATGACTGCATGTTTGGATAAGGTGTTCAACAAATTGAAAAGTTTTTGACAGTCCCTAGACTCCAGGAGGGCTGCTTTCTGACTTGTATGAGTGACTGGCAGGGAGTCACATTACAGGCAAGTAGCCTCTGTGTGATGTGGGTCTGCAATACAGATAAGATCTCTGCTTCATCTCAGGCTATTCTCAATTTCTCCCTATATCTCTTCTTTCTGGACTAGTGCACGCCAAAATCACAATAGCAATCGCTAGCAATTTGTGAGTGCGATTTTTAGAGCGATTTTTGAATGAATCGCTCCAAAAAATGCTACATGCAGTGTGTTTACGTTTTTTTTTTAAAATCACTACGCTACTGTGAGAACACAGTCATAGGGTAACATTAGCCAAGCGCTTTTCAAATCACTGTCGATTTGAAAACCGCTCAGAAGTACTCTTGGTTTAAAAACGGGCTCTAGGTCTGTTTTTCACCGCGCGTGTCCGCCACCCGCTTACCCAGCCACATGTGTCTGTCGCCCGCTCACCCGCCGTACATCCGGCCATCCGCTCACACGCCGCCCGCTCGGCTCCCTGGCCCCGTCCTCCTGTGTGTGAGATGCTGGGTCCGTGCTGCGCACATGCGCAGTAGCAAAAAGCACGGACCCAGCTACACAGAGACAACTGTCCATGCTGTACGCAGGGACAGTTGCCTATTATTATATAGGATTTATATAGCGCCATCTTTCGCAGTGCTGTACAGAGCATATTGTCTTGTCACTTAACTATCTTTTTCCTTCTCTTTCAGCTTTTCTCTCCTCACCATTTCTCCCCTTCTCTGCATAAGAGCTCAGACACACTATAAGCGCTTTTCTGAGCGATTTTACCGTGATCACGATTTTAATGTAAGACAATGGGAGCTCTTTTTAAAAAGCTTTCAGAAAGTTCTGATGGCCTAAAAGTGCTCATAAAAGCGCTTATAGTACTTCACAGTGTAAAAAGGACTGAACAAGTTTTTCCCTGGAAAAAAATGAATACATTTATATGCTTCACTCTATATAAAACTAAACAAATGTCCACTAAAAACATATAACAGTCCTCCTTACACTGTGAAGCACCAAACCTCTCTTAGGGCTGGTGCACACCGAGCGGCTTTTTGGGCGTTTTCAGATCCGCTTGCGGCTGCGGATCTGCTTGGTCAATGTATCTCAATGGGGTGGTGCACACCAGAGCGGCAGGCGTTTTGCAGAAACGAAAAATGCCTGGGTGAGGCATTTTTTGGATTGCGGATGCGTTTCTGCCTCAATGTTAAGTATAGGAAAAACGCAAACCGCTCTGAAAAACGGCACTTCAGAGCGGTTTTGCAGGCGTTTTTGTTACAGAAGCTGTTCAGTAACAGCTTTACTGTAACAATATATGAAATCTACTATACTGAAAACCGCAGCAGCAATCCGCAAAACGCTAGCAAACCGCCTCATAAAAATAAAAAAAAGCGTTTAAAAATCTGCTAGCGTTTTGCGGATCTGCTAGCGGGTTTTGGTGTGCACCAGCCCTTAGTGTGTATGTGAACTGATAACGAGAGGGGGACATTGGGCTTGATTTACAAAGACGTGCTAAACAGTTAGCACGTGAAGTGCCGTGATCGCTGACTTTTGTCTGCAATCGCGGCACTTTGCGCGCGCAAAAGTCCGTGAGCGGCACTTCATGTGCTAACTGTTTAGCACGCCCGTGCTAAACAGTTAGCACGGCTTTGTGAATCAAGCCCATTGTGTATCTAAAAGGGTTGCTTTTTGGCAAAAAAATGTTTTTACTGAAATTAGCAAGAGTGAAGTATTATCAGTGAAGCGCTTCACAGTGTAAAAAGGACTGAACAAGTTTTTCCCAGAAAAAACATGACTACATATATATGCTTCACTGTTAATGCTTCACTCTATATAAAACGAAACAAATATTCAATAAAAAAATATAACAGTCCTTTTTACACTGTGAAGCGCCAAACCTCTATTAGTGTGTATGTGAACTAATAGCGAGAGGGGGAGATTGTGGGTTGCTTTTTGGCAAAAACAAAAAAAGAAAAGTTTCTGAAATTAACAAGAGTGAAATAATAACAGTGAAGCATATGCGTGCCTGTCATATTTTTTTAGTGGACATTTGGTCAGTTTTATAAAGAGTGAAGCATTAACAGTGAAGCATATATATTTATGATTTTGGGGAAAAACCTATTCAGTCTTTTTTACACTGTGAAGTGCCAAACCTCTCTTAGGGTGTACGTATGTGAATTGATAACGAGAGGGGGCGATCGTGTATCTAAAAGGGTTGTTTTTTGGCAAAAAAATTGTTTTCTTGAAATTAGCAAGAGTGAAGTAATATCAGTGAAGCATATGCGTGCCTGTCATTTTTTTAGTGGACATTAGGTCAGTTTTATAAAGAGTGAAGTATATAAGTGTATATATATATATATATATATATATATATATATATATATATATATATATATATTATGGGGAGAGCTACAGTATGACAAGCAGACGATCTCACACTGCAGGAGGCATAGTTATAGAAAAAATATTAATACTTTATCAAGGCATGCGCCAGTACAGTGCAGGGCAGCAGCAGAAGCCACAGCTGTCACTTTCCTGTAACAGGGCGACTGATGATGACCTCATGACACTGGGCTGCAAATCTCATTCTGTGGGCGTGTATGGGCATGTCTAACTCCAACTGTAACACCTCCCACAGAATCAGACTCTGCACCTCCCATGGAGTGAGAGCTGCAAAATGAAGGGAGAGAGTTGCAAGATGGAGCCTGCCATTCTCTTTTATTCATAGTTGTATTGCACAAATATATCTACTTTTATATTGCCCTTCACAAGTGTTTTGTGTCTAATCATTCATTTCAAAGGGATAAGAAGGCTCAATTTAGTGACTTTTTTTTGGTTCAGTTCCTCTTTAAGGACTGATCCGAAGGGCTGTAATTTGCAATTCTTTGGATTAGTAAATCAGGCTCATTTTTTGGCTAACACCCCTTTGTGTTTTTTGTCAATCTTGGTATTGTCTTTCAGGACTTATCTACACACACGCACTATATTTATAGATCTTAAAATATTTGCATTAATATTTTATTATCATAATTTTTTCTAACTACAGAGCTGGATTGAATACAACCATTTAGCCCACACTGTCATTTGAAATGGAAAGTGCTATTTATCTCGCAGCTGTCAGTAGCTGCTGGAAATATAAAGGAAAATGACAACGTTCCCAGCAGGTGCATCCCTGATGCTCGATTGCTGTTTATTGAGACAAAATTGTAACAGAGGCTTGATTCAATTGCACACAGTGCAAGCGTTCAACCTAAGAATGGAACTTGCGGACATGAATATGCAAGATTCAATTGCAGCTACATAGCAAACAAAAATATATACGCACAAGACTGTTCACTCGTGATGTTACCTAGTTACATTATTTCATAATTACTTTGGTTGAAAAAATAGACATCTATTAAAGGCATCCTGAGCAGTAAGGTAAAAAGGAAATCCAGACTTACCTGGGGATTCCTGCAGCCCCTGTAGCCTGCGAGGTCCCCCGGGATCCTCTTCCTCCCTTTCATGGTTCCGCTGGTGGCACCGGTAATCCGGCGACTTCGGCTGCAGTCGCACATCTGCAGCCATCATGTTGGTCGCTTTAAGAGTCTTGCACATGCTCGATTCTCTGAAGACTGAACTGCACATGTGCAGGACTCTTACAGCAACCAGCATGATGACATGCAGGGCGTGTGACAGGGACACGCACACGCAACTTTAGCTGAAGTCTCCAGATTACCGGAGCCACTAACTGGATCACGAAAAAATTACACAGGGGGACCTTGCGGGCTACAGGGGGCTGGAGTAAGCCCCAGTTAAGTCCGGATTTCCTTTTTCCCTTACTGCTCAGGGTCCCTTTAAGGTTAACCAGGAAAAAAATAGATGCCGCAGAGCCTTCACGGTCCTCAATCTGCTTATTTTTCCTGTCCTGTCCCGGTTGCATGTTCCCCGGTCAAAGTTACACGTTCTTCTAGGTCTTCTGCACTCCTCTGAACGAAGAGATGAGAGTAGATCCAAAGAGTGCAGAAGACCTAGAAGAATGCATAACTTTGACCGGGGACAGCACAGGAAGGCATCTGTACTGTACATGCGCAAAGCCGGACATGCATGCGCAGTATGGATGAGCTTGTCTTTCAGAATTACTCAGGGAAGTGAGTAGTTCTAAGGAGTGCTGAAGAGCAGATTGAATAGCTTCAGTCCCCTTTATACTAAACCTGCGCTGTGATACCCTACTTTGCCACAAGGGGCTGCAAAAGCCTTGAAAATCTATGGCGACTTTCCCACTCATTGCTGTCTGTTGCAGTGCGCCAGGAATATCAAATCCAACGCAAGGGCAACAGTGTGTTACTGCAAGCACTGTGCTTACCACAGGGTGCTTGGGGTAATGTAAGCCTATGGGCGACGCACGTACATTAGTATAAACGATAAAACACGGTGCATCGCGGTGTGCATGCGCAGACTGACAAGAATCCCAGTGTCGTTCTTCCTGCCCAGCAGAGAGCATGTCACTGAGCGGGCGGCAGTGCTATGCATATGACCCTGTTGACGCCCTCTGCTGCAGGGTCATATGTTTTTCATTTTTTGCGTTGTGGCAGGATACCTCAGTAGCATTGCCTCCCCACCGCAGCACAAAAAAAAGGTGTCAAACCGGCCTCAATTGGGGATGATGCAGGAATGACAGGATGGACTGAGAAGCCTCTATGGTATCCAGAGCATTCCTCTACATAGAAATGTATGTGATTTTTTTCACTTCAGATTCAAATTAGAAACAGGCAAACTCATTTCATGATTCAATTTTTTTTTTTAAGTTAGGGAAGACATATTAAAGAGGAACTCCAGTGAAAATAATGTAATAAAAAAGTGCTTCAATTTTACAATAATTATGTATAAATGATTTAGTCAGTGTTTGCCCATTGTAAAAGCTTTCCTCTACCTGATTTACATGCTGACATTTATCACATGGTGACATTTTTACTGCTGGCAGGTGATGTCAGTGGAAGTAGGTTCTGCTTGCTTTTTTGGCAGTTGGAAACAGCTGGAAACAGCTATTTCCCACAATGCAACGAGGTTCACAGACTGGAAACTGCCAGGACTATGGTCCTTACAGTTTCCTGTGGGAGCGGTTTCACCACAATATCGGCCATACAGAGCCCCCTGATTATCCTTTTGTGAAAAGGAATATAATTCTCATGTAAAAGCTACTGATTGGGATGAAGTTGATTTCTTGTTCATGGTTTCTCTTTTCAGTATCCCTCCCTTGGTGCAAACTTTTACTTTGTTAGAAATTTCAGCCATCTGAGGCCTATACAAATACAAAATGGTTAGGTGATTTTGACCACTTTGGAGGGGGGCATTTGGGAGACTGTTATTCAGCAAAACTGAAAGCTATAAAATGCATGACCTTCACTTGCCAGATGTGGATTTTAAAAGGGCCTCATTATACACAAATTAGTTAATGGTGAGTATTTCATTAACTCAGATTTTAAATTAGTTAACAACAGACTACTGCAGTAACAAAACCTTACAAAATGTTTTGTCAAAATAAAAAAATAAAAAACTCTTACTGGCTTTGTGATGAACAGTGTGTCTGATTGTTCACACACCAAATAATCTTCAGCTGAGACAGTGGTTCAGCGCCATCTTGGCTGAGAATCACAGATGCTCCTTGACATCACATAGTGATCTTCCCTACTAGATTTCAGAATGATGTGTGACGAACGACCTCATACTTATCCAACCTCCACTGTCCCTTCATCGCTCCTTCCCTTTCCATTGACAGTACAAACTGTTATATATCCCCTGTATAATAAAACCCCTGTGTCCGTGCGCTGTCCCTGTGTAGCATTGTCCGTGCTGAACCGCTGTGCGTATGTGCGCACCACGGACAACGCTACACAAGGATAGCGTGGGACCAGGGAGCCGAGCGGGTGGCGTGTCAGCGTGCGGGCGGGCGTGCGGTGGGTCAGCGGGCGGCTGGGTTTGTGGTTGGTCAGCGGGCAGCGTGTGTGCGCGGGCGGGTGCGCGCGCATGGCGGGTGCGCGCATGCGCGGTTACACTGCGGCGGAGAGTGGGAGGGAAGTGGAGGAGAGGGGAGGTGGGAGGGGAGTGGAGGAGAGGGGAGGTGGGAGGGGAGTGGAGGAAAGGGGATGGGGATTCGACACAGACCTAGAGCCTGTTTTTAAACGGGCTTATGTCACTTAGTTTATATATAAATACGGCACTCATTCCTTGTAATTCCACCATAATCAAGTAGTGATCATTGAGGATGACATAAATCCAGGATGCTTATGAAGCTTTTAGTACTTCAATACTTCATTAAATAACTTCAGTGTGTCTAGGTTTAGATTAACACAACATTCTACATAACCAAGTATGTATAAATGCACCTGTGAAGGCTTAGTCAATAACCTTTTATAAGAAACTCCTAGGAAGCCAAAGATGTATATATACATGCTAAATTAGATCTGTGTAGGCACAGTCTTATGACTATGTAGAAACTCCTTAATTAGCGGATGACAAAATAAATCCCTTTAAAATGCCTGGTAGGGACTCTATAAATTGGCCATTTCCTGCACCACTGACTGCCTGTGGCGTAGGCTTCAGTTTTCTCAGATGGACACAGACTGTGCTGACCCCCTTCCATTCTGAGCAGTGGAGGTGATGCAATTCAGCCACACCCACACCACACATGAAATCTAAAGCCCCGTCTACACGGGGAGATGTGGAGGCGATCCGGTGGCTCGATTAGCCGCCGGATCGCCTCTTTCGCATCCCCGCGCGTACCCGCCGCGTCCCTGCTCGCCACGCGTGCGTCGGATTTGATCCGCCCTCGTCCCCGCCCGGCGCCGCTTATCTTCCGCTCGATTCCCTGCCATTGTCCCCTCGTGGGGAACGAGCAGGGAATCGGTGGTGACAAGATCCGACCTGTCGGATCTTATCAATCGAGCCGCATCAGCGGCTCGATTGATAAGCTACATCGCTGCCTCATCTACGCGTGTAGATGAGGCTTAACAGAAGTTCCTGATCATGTGACCAAAATTTCAAGCAAGATTTGTATTTTATCTGTAGAAAGCTCTTTTCATGCAAAAAGACATTTGTGCGCTATGACTACACAGCTATTAGGTTTAGGTGTATGCCTGGAGATGGAAATTAAGAAGGAAAATCAATCGCGAAAATAGCAAAAACTAAAAGACATAGGGTGGTGGTTTATATATCATTGGAAAGAGGAGAAAGAGAGCTTTAAAATGATATGCATCTTTCCATAGTTTCTGCACTGCTCGGAGTCCCTTTAGCAGTCTTTTCACCCCTTAAGGATCAGAGCCTTTTTTCCATTCAGACCACTGCAGCTTTAAAGGGAACCTAAACTGAGAGGGATATGGAGGTTTCCTTTTAAACAATACCAGTTGCCTGGCAGTCCTGCTGATCTCTTTGACTGCAGTAGTGGCTGAATCACACACTTGAAACAAGCATGCAGCTAATCCAGTCTGACTGGGGTCAGAGCACCTGATCTGCATGCTTGTTGAGGGGCTGTGGCTGAAAGTATTGGAGACACAGGATCAGCAGGAGAGTCAGGCAACTGGTATTATTTTAAAAGGAAAAATCCATATCCTTCTCAGTTTAGGTTCCCTTTAATGGTTTATTGCTCAGTCATACAAGCTACCATCTAAATGAATTTTACCTCCTTTTCTTGTCACTAATACAGCTTTCTTTTGGTGCTATTTGATTGCTGCTGCGATTTTTACTTTTTATTATATTCATAAAAAAAGACATGAATTTTGGCAAAAAAAATGATTTTTTTAACTTTCTGTGCTGCCATTTTTCAAATAAAGTAAAATTTCTGTATACATGCAGCGCGAAAAATGTGGACAGACATGTTTTTGATAAAAAAAAACCCCATTCAGTGTATATTTATTGGTTTGGGTAAAAGTTATAGCGTTTACAAACTATGGTGCAAAAATTTAATTTTCCCATTTTGAAGCATCTCTCTCATTTCTGAGCACCTGTCAGGTTTCATGAGGTGCTAGAATTCCAGGATAGTATAAATACCCCCCAAATGACCCCATTTTGGAAAGAAGACACCCCAAAGTATTCACTAAGAGGCATGGTGAGTTCATAGAAGATTTTATCTTTTGTCACAAGTTAGCGGAAAATGACACTTTGTGACAAAAAAAATAAATAAAAAAAAGTTTCCATTTCTGCTAACTGGTGACAAAAAAAAATGAAATCTGCCACGGACTCACCATGCCCCTCTCTGAATACCTTGAAGTGTCTAGTTTCCAAAATGGGGTCATTTGTGGGGTGTGTTTACTGTCCTGGCATTTTGGGAGGTGCTAAATTGTAAGCACCCCTGTAAAGCCTAAAGGTGCTCATAGGACTTTGGGCCCCTTAGCTCACCTAGGCTGCAAAAGAAATGTCACACATGTGGTATCGCCTTACTCAGGAGAAATAGTATAATGTGTTTTGGGGTGTATTTTTACACATACCCATGATGGGTGGGAGAAATATCTCTGTAAATGAGATTTCTTTTGATTTTTTTTACACACAATTGTCCATTTACAGAGATATTTCTCCCACCCAGCATGGGTATGTGTAAAAAAACACCCCAAAACACATTATACTACTTCTCCTGAGTACGGCGATACCACATGTGTGACACTTTTTTGCACCCTAACTGCGCTAAGGGGCCCAAAGTCCTATGAGTACCTTTAGGATTTCACAGGTCATTTTGAGGCATTTATTTTCTAGACTACTCCTCACGGTTTAGGGCCCCTAAAATGCCAGGACAGTATAGGAACCCTACAAGTGACCCCATTTTAGAAAGAAGACACCCCAAGGTATTCCGTTAGTAGTATGGGGAGTTCATAGAAGATTTCATTTTTTTTTCACAAGTTAGCGGAAATTGATTTTTATTGTTTTTTTCACAAAGTGTCATTTTCCACTAACTTGTGACAAAAAATAAAATCTTCTATGAATTCCCCATACACCTAATTGAATACCTTGGGGTGTCTTCTTTCTAAAATGGGGTCATTTGTGGGGTTCCTATAATGCCCTGGCATTTTAGGGGCCCTAAACCGTGAGGAGTAGTCTAGAAACCAAATGCCTCAAAATGACCTGTGAAATTCTAAAGGTACTCATAGGACGTTGGGCCTCTTAGCGCACCTAGGTTGCAAAAAAGTGTCACACATGTGGTATCGCCGTACTCAGGAGAAGTAGTATAATGTGTTTTGGGGTGTATTTTTACACATACCCATGCTGGGTGGGAGAAATATCTCTGTAAATTAAAATGTTTTGATTTTTTTTACACACAATTGTCCCTTTACAGAGATATTTCTCCCACCCAGCATGGGTATGTGTAAAAATACACCCCAAAACACATTATACTACTTCTCCTGAGTACGGCGATATCACATGTGTGACACTTTTTTGAAGCCTAGGTGCTCTAAGGGGCCCAACGTCCTATTCACAGGTCATTTTGAGGCATTTGGTTTCTAGACTACTCCTCACGGTTTAGGGCCCCTAAAATGCCAGGGCAGTATAGAAACCCCACAAGTGACCCCATTTTAGAAAGAAGACACCCCAAGGTATTTCGTTAGGTGTATGGTGAGTTCATAGAAGATTTTATTTTTTGTCACAAGTTAGTGGAAAATGACACTTTGTGAAAAAAAAAAATCAATTTCCGCTAACTTTTGACAAAAAATAAAATCTTCTATGAACTCGTCATACACCTATTGGAATACCTTGGGGTGTCTTCTTTCTAAAATGGGGTCACTTGTGGGGTTTCTATACTGCCCTGGCATTTTAGGGGCCCAAAACAACGAGGAGTAGTCTGGAAACCAAATGCCTCAAAATGACTGTTCAGGGGTATAGGCATCTGCAAATTTTGATAACAGGTGGTCTATGAGGGGCCGAATTTTGTGGAACCGGTCATAAGCAGGGTGGCTTCTTAGATGACAGGTTGTATTGGCACTGAAGTGCAGGAATGTTCTCAAATCGTGACCTGGACATGGCAATTAAGTCGTACCAGCAGTGATCAGAAAAAAAATTTCTGTCACTGCGGTGGGGCGGGTGAGGGTTTTGCCGGGTGATCAGAAGCCCGCAGGGGGCATATTAGGGCCTGATCTGATGGGTAGCAGTGACAGGTGGTGACATGGGGTGACGGGGTGGTTGATAGATGATCAGTAGGTGATTACAGAGGAGAATATATGCAAGCAATGCACTGGCGAGTTGATCAGAGGGGGTCTGGGGGGCTAATTGAGGGTGTGGGCGGGTGATTGGGTGCCCGCAAGGGGCAGATTAGTGTCTGATCTGATGGGTAGCAGTGACAGGTGGTGACAGGGTGATTGATGGGTGATCAGTGGATGATTAGAGGGGAGAACAGATGTAAACAATGCACTTTCGGAGGTGATCTGAGGGTGGGTCTGCACGCAATCTGAGGGTGTGGGTGGGTGATCAGGTGCCCACAAAAGGCAGGTTAGGGTCTGATCTGATGGGTGGCAGTGACAGGTGGTGACAGGGGGTGATTGATGGGTGATTGACAGGTGATCAGTGGGTGATTATAGGGAAGAATAGATGTATACAGTACACAGGGGGAGGGTCTAGGGAGGATCTGAGGGTGTGTGTAGGGGGGGGGGGTGTTCAGGAGCCCCCAAGGGGCAGTTTAGGACCTAATCTAAAAAATAGCGTTGAGATAGTGACAGGGAGTGATTAATGGGTGATTAGGGGGGTGATTGGGTGCAAACAGGTGTCTGAGGAGTGGGCAGGGGGGGTCTGATTGGTGCAGTGAGCGATCAGGGGGCAGGATCAGTGTGCTTGGGTACTTACTAGGAGGGCTGCAACCTGCCCTGGTGGTCCCTCAATCACTGGGACCACCAGGGCAGGAGGCAGCCTGTATAATACGCTTTGTATACATTACAAAGCGTATTATCCGCTTTACATGCGGCAGATCGGGGGTTAACAACCCGCCACCGCTGCTAATTGGCTGGCGAGTTGACGTCGCGGGTGGGCACATCCAGCGTGCGATCCCCGGTCAGCTAGTCCGCAACGAGCCTCCGCCGATCGGCGTATTGCGGTCGTTGCGGGCTCCACTTTGCCGCCGCCCCTACGGTCGGCAAGTGGTTAAAATCACAATCCAGTAAAAAAAATAAATATATATATATATATATATATATATATATATATATATAGATATATGGATCTATAGATATATATATATATAGATATATATATATATATAGATCTATATATATATAGATCTATATATATATAGATCTATATATATATATATAGATCTATATATATATAGATCTATATATATATATATATATATATATATAGATCTATATATATATAGATCTATATATATATATAGATCTATATATATATATATATCTATATATATATATATATATATATATATATATATAGAGAGAGAGAGAGAGAGAGAGAGAGAGAGAGAGAGAGAGAGAGAGAGAGAGAGAGAGAGAGAGAGAGAGAGAGAGAGAGAGAGAGAGAGAGAGAGAGAGAGAGAGAGAGAGAGAGAGAGATCTATCTATATATATATATATATATATATATATATATATATACAGATATATATATATATATATATATATATATATATATATGTATATATAGATCTATATATATATATATATATAGATCTATATATATATATATAGATATATATATATACATATATATATATAGATATATATCTATATATAGGTGGTTGGGAGGGGATCAAGGGATACATGGGGTTAAAAAGTCTTTTTTTATACTAAAATCGCACAGCCTGTCACGGCTGCAGGCTGTGCGTCTCTCCCTGTCACACAAGATCCACAGTGACAGGGAGAGGGAGGCGGAGAGGGAGGCGGAACGGCAACTATGTTGCCTTTCGGAGGGTGATCGCTGTGATTGGCTCACAGCGATCACACGGCAGGGAGCCAATCAGTGACGGCTCCTGCCGATACCCGGAAGCCTTAGCTGTCATAAGACAGCTAAGTGCAGCCGGTTCGGTGCGCACGATCGCGGCGGGGAGCGGCGGCGCCGGTGATAGAGATCTACGCCCTGCCAGCCAGGAGCCCATCAAAACAGGGCGTAGATCTCTATCACCTCGGTCCTTAAGTGGTTAATTTAGATTACAGGCACAAGAAATTAATAAAATCACTGAAACTGTAAGAAAATGAACATTAATAAAACTAAGGTGACGCAAATGACAATCGAGTTTAGGTGTGAAAATTTTATGTATTAGCCCAGTGATGATATGGCAATTCAAATCAATTCAGAAAAAGCTTTATTAACAGGACCAAATATCTAGTGTTGCCAAAGCAAAACAGAGAAATGCGTGGACGGGGGTGGTTGTAGGATTATAGGGGCGGGGAGAATATGGGGGCAGTACAGGGGGGTATACAGTCCATCAGGGTGTGGAGGGTATATGTAGCAGTATCAGGGTTAGAGGGGGCAGTATAAGGGGTGTATGGTCCAAGGGGTCCAATTGCTCTCACACCCCTTGCTATAGAGTCTTGTGTTTAGGTGTATGCATTGAGCTGGTGAACAATAATACATAAGGCTCATGGAAGGTCCTCAGTTAAACAATAGCATATATTTTAAGGAAACCATGCATTCTATCGTAAAGCGTTATTTAAAATTAGTATAAAAACTAGGATAAATTGAGTTTTCTTTATTGCAAAGTTTTTCATCCAAACATTTTTAAGCGTCCAGCTCCCAGGACTCCATGCTCATTAGAGATTATTGCGATGCATCGTGTGTAGAATAGATACGCGCTAGAAGAAAATCATTACTTGTACTCTTAGTTGTATCGAACAGTATGTTGTTTTCTATTAACAAAACCACGGCGGCAAGCAGGGGGATTCTTCCACGATAAATGGGATCTGAAGCTGCGTATATCTCTTCCATGTAGGAAGCAGTGACATTAGAAATATGTAATCTTAGAAACATTCCCCACATGCATACAAACATAGTAATCTTTCTATAACATGAATGAGTCATTTTCTTTTTGAACATTCGGCACAAAAGGTTTCCGTTTATAAAAATGCAGTACAATAGCCAGCAAGAGACAGAAAAGTAGTTGGTAAAATGCGGTTGTATTGTGAGTGCATCCTATGTCCTGTCTGTCACAGTTCTACAACAAAACAGCAACAACAACTGTTTGATGTTAATGTGCTTCAGAACTTTCTGTTTCAAAATCACAGCTGGTGCCTAATTGCACTTATGTGCATGCCAACTGTGGTAATGGCCGCAAAGGTTCCAGGAGATTTTAAAATACTTAAACGTTGTTCTGCTGAAAGGAATTGTGTGTAAGTTCCATAAGCTCCGTGGGCCTCCAAACTGTTAGTAAAGACCATGTCTATGTTGACCATAGCAATTATAACCAATCAGCTGCTTAGCTGGAAATAGGCACTGCACAATACAGTGGTGTTTTAAAGTTTGTAAACCCTTTTACATTTCCAATATATCTGCATAAATATGACCTAAGTAACTAGTTGTTTTTCATGGAAATTCTAAAACAAAGCACATTAATGAGAATACATCTGAACAAAGGAGTTGAAAACATTAAGCTTTTTCACTTATTTATTGAGTAAAAATGATCAAAGTTGCATATCTATATGTGGCAAAATATGTGTACCTGTTCTTTTAGTAACTGGACAGAAATAACTGCTGCTAAATGTTTGATCTGTCCTAGCCAATGGCTTGAATATGTGGTCAGGCTTTCCCACAAGAACTTCTTACTTTAGATGCTTCCATAATAATGGATGAATTAATAATATTTAAAGAGACTCCGTAACAAAAATTGCATCCTGTTTTTTATCATCCTACAAGTTCCAAAAGCTATTCTAATGTGTTCTGGCTTACTGCAGCACGTTCTACTATCACCATCTCTGTAATAAATCAACTTATCTCTCTCTTGTCAGACTTGTCAGGCCTGTGTCTGGAAGGCTGCCAAGTTCTTCAGTGTTGTGGTTCTGCTATGAACTCCCCCATCCAGGCCCCTCTCTGCACACTGCCTGTGTGATATTTAGATTAGTGCAGCTTCTCTCTGTTCTATTATCTTTTACAAGCTGGATAAATCCTCCTCTGAGCTGGCTGGGCTTTCACATACTGAGGAATTACATACAGGCACAGCTGTCTGCACTCTGCAGGAAGAAATAGCCTGATACTTCAGTGGAAGATAGCTGCAGGGGGAAAGAAACACACAAATGATCTCTTGAGATTGAAAAGGATGGCTGTATACAGCCTGCTTGTGTATGGATGTATTTTCTATGTGTGGACATACTGTACATCAATCTACTTCCTGTTTTGGTGGCCATTTTGTTTGTTTATAAACAAACTTTTTAAAACTGTTTTTAACCACTTTTAATGCGGCGAGGAGCGGCGAAATTGTGACAGAGGGTAATAGGAGATGTCCCCTAACGCACTGGTATGTTTACTTTTGTGCGATTTTAACAATACAGATTCTCTTTAAGTAGTTTTTAACCCTAATTTGCTATTGTAATAAAATCATTCCACAGTTATTGTGTTAGCCTATGTCATTTCCCAGCATACCACAAGGTGGCACTAGTAGTTCTCAAGTTTTATTGTTTGTTTATTTTCCTCATGTCGTTCTATAGTGTGGGTTAACCACTTAAGCCCATCTGGACGAACATTCTTGTCCAGATGGGCTGCGCGGCGCTCCCGCGGCATCGGCCGTTAGCCCAGTGATCAATGAATGGGATTATAGATCGCATTCATTGATCAAAGCCCCCCGCAGAAAAACCGACAGCCTCTTATCACAGGCTGCGTTTTTTCTGAGTTAAAAAAGTTTCCCATCCTCCTAATACTTGGGAATGGAAGGCTAAACGCTCTGAAACCCCCAAGAGGCAGATACTCCACCGGTGCAGGATCAGGTGAGCCAGGCCGCAGGTGAGATCAAGCAAAGGAGGATCCGCAGTCACAGTGAAGTATAAAAGCTGATATTCTTAATTGAAAAACGCCACAAAAATGGCACATGTAGGACCACAGAATGACTGACGCGTGTCGGGCTCAAGATCTGCCGTTAATCATAGTCACTCCTAATACTTCCTGGAAGCGTACGATCACGCTTCCAAGACTTTTTGACTGTGGCCATCTTGTGGCCAAATAGTAAAACTACACCCACATTTATTTTTTTATTAAACAAATACATTATTTTACATTTAAAATTAACTGTTTACCTCCCTCACCACAAATTACCCAAATAACATTTTTAACCACTTTCGGATTTCCCAGACGCTTAACTACGCCCCTATTGACTTAATGAGCGGATCAGGGGTGTTGATAAACGCCCCTGCCGCTATTGTGCTGTGCGGACAAGATCGCGCGCGTGCACGCGCGTGCTCCCGCGCACCCCCGCTCCCGCGCGCTCCCGCCCGCGGGTGCGCGCCCCCGTGCGTGCACATGCGCGTGCACCAGCTTCATTTATCTCTGGGTGGGATTGATGAATGGGAGTAATTACTCCCATCACCAATCAGATGCCTGTAACCATGAATGAGCACTGCTATAAGCCAATAGCAGTGCTCATTCATTTGTGAGGTTTACAAACAATGTTGCCAGCACTTGAGAAGATACAGTTACCTTGTAATCACTCCTGAGAGGATTACAAGGTAACTGGATCTTCTTTACTTGTATTCTGACTGCCACCTAGTGGATTTTATAAATAAACCAGGACTTATAAATAAATATACCAGGACTATATACCCCTGATCTACCCTGATCAACCCTGATCAACCCTGATCTAATCCTAGCCTCCCTTGCTTTTTTTTTATGGTTGGAAATATAGAAATAGTGTATCTTTTCATTTTTTTCTCTTTTTTCTTTTTAAAATGCATAGAGAATAACATTATTACTAAAATAAAATATCACCCTTGAAAAGCCTAATTTGTAGCGAAAAAAACAAGCTATAGATCATTCACATGTGATGAGTAGCAATAAAGTTATCAGTGAATGAATGGGAGGAGCGCTGAAATGTAAAAGTTGTTTTGGTTTTAAGGGAAGAAAACCTGTGATCCTGAAGTGGTTAATATTAAAAAAAAATACAATGAAAAAAAAAAAAAAAACAATATAAATCATTACCTATGGGTCTGAACTTTTTAAATATGCATGTCAAAGGAGTATATTAATATAATTTTTTAAATGGGCTTGTAAAGAGTGATGGACGCAAATTTAAAAAATGCACCTTTATTTCCAAATAAAATATCGGCGCCATACATTGTGATAGGGACATAATTTAAATGGTGTAATAAGCGGGACAAATAAAATACATGGGTTTTAATTACGGTAGCATGTATTAACCTCCTGAGCGTTACGCCGCTCAGGAGGTTTTGTTACTTTTTGCCCGATTTTTAAATAAATGTGCTAAATGGCTGTAAACCCTCTAGCTACCACTAGGCTAGCTAGCTACCACTAGGCTAGCTAGAAGAAGTCTCCGGCACCCTCCGATCCCCGCCACTACCCGTTTATACATTACCCAGCCTGGATCCTGCGATCGGCGCTTCCTCACCGGACAGCTCCGGTCTTCACTATGGGGAGGATCGCAGATGACGTCATGACATCGCCGACGTCATGCGCAAACCCGATCCTCCCCATAGAGAGACCGGAGCTGTGCCGGGAGGCTGCGTGATCGCTGGATCCAGGGGGGGTAATGTATATACGGGGGATCGGGGGGTGATCACGGGGGATTCGGGGGTGCTGGACACTCTTACTAGCTAGCCTAGTGCTAGCTAGAGGATTTACAGCCATTTAGCACATTTATTTATTTATGGGGGACTCCTGGGGCCACAGAGCGGTATGCCCGACACAGTGTCGGGCATACCGCTAAGGAGATTAATTTCAAACTATAATGGCCGAAAACCGTGGTCTCACTTTAAAGCTGAGTTGTCCAACCCTTTCCTCATGGGCCATCAACAGTACATGTTTTGAGGAAACGGTAGAAACATTCGCAGGTGGGGTAATTTGTGTCTCAGCAGAGATGATTAAAGTTTATCTGAGCTTAAAAAAGCACAAGCATTTATACTTACTTGGGGCTTACTCCAGGCCCCTGTGTGCCGTGGGCCGCTCCATTCTACCGCAGTATGGCCCAGTAAATTCCCTGGTCGGTCTCCACTGAGAATGCGTGGTCCCGGCCATGCGGTCACTGCAATCGTGCGCCCATCCTGGGAGCATTCTGTGCATGCACTGTATGCTAACACTGTAACTGGAAGAGGAGAGCGAACAGCCAGGACCACATATGCATAGTGGAGTGATAATGGTCTAGATCGTGGATGCCACTCTGGAATAACGGAGCGCCCGGACGGATGGCGAGAGAGCTCACACCCCACAGGGAGCTGGAGAAAGCCCTAGGTAAGTATAAATGCTTGTGTGTTTTTGTTCTTTTTACATCTCAGGTTTATATTAACTACCTATGTGTATTTCCACAAAACATGCACTGTTGAAGGGCCTTGAGGACATGGTTGGGGAATACTGCTGTAAAGGATACTGGAAAAAAAGTTACTTACCTCCAGGAGCGTTGCTAGGATCCTAAGAGATCTGGGGCACTATTGGGCACTCCAGCTGAAAAATAGTTGTGGCCATGCACCAGAATGTGGGTGTGGTCATAGGTGGGGCCAAATTTACATGAACTTAACAGCAGTCTAAGTATGCCTGCCCAGCAAAATGTTGGTAGAGGCCCCACTCTCCATTAATACAGAAAAAAATAAAATGTAGCATATCACATACATATGCAGTGTCACTTGAAGGTATGGGGCATGCAAGGTATTGTTGTGAAATGTTGGAAGCTGTGGTGCCTGGAGCCTCCCTAAGGAGCATACATCGTTGTGTGTGTCCTCACTGTTCTTCCTCCCAACTCCACCCCCCCCCCAACAGCAGAGTAGCACAGCAGAAGGAACTACTCATCTCCTCCATCCGCTCTCTGAAGTCTGAAGACATCCTCTATAGCTGGCAATTCTCCCCATAGCGTCCGAGCATCAGATGCTAAGAGCTCTAGCATCGACGCCCTACATCCTAAATTGTGGTCAAAAACAGTACCTGTAACCTATATGTCACGCAGCACTACACTGCATTGTTCTAATGTTTTATCCCCCCCCCCCCCTTATTGTTCCTTGCTGTCCCTTAAATCATACTAGACTAATTTACTCTCGCCCTTCTGTTAAACCTCTTAGCTATAAATGCAACCACTTTATGGTTTATCACTTTCTCCTTAAATCTACAGTAATTGGGCGTCCACAATGTGACATGTATCTTCAACCTGTACACATGGTTATGTATACAATGTGTCCCCTGTATCTGTGATTGCAATCTTTGCCTGTACATGTATTATATGCTTAATAAACTTTTTTTGGGTTAAAAAAAAAAAAAAGAGCTCTAGCATCTTATTCATTCTCAGACACTAGGGGGAGAAGCACGGAGGAGATGTCTGCAGAATCTGGAGACGGACGTGAGTACTGCCACCTGCTGCCTGGGGCACATCCAGGGCACCCCAGAATAGATCCAGGGCACGTGCCACTGATCTTTGGGGATAGCAACGCGCCTGCTTCCCTCCATTGCAGGGTTCCCGTTTATGAATGGGCATGCATGAATAAGGTCCCCACTCATGCCCCCTTAGCAGGACTAAGCCGGCCGTGAACAGCTTTTTGTCCTATATGCACAAGTGCTTACTAGCACATGCCCAGTTGGGACACATTTGGTGTAGGCAATTGTTAATTGTTAAAGAACAGGAAATTAAAATAAATAGGTATTCTTTCAATGAAAGTATTTCCTGCTTTGTGAGAAAGTGCACAGATCACTTTAACCAGCATTAGTTGACAAACATTGAGAAGACTGAAGGGGTCACTGTAAGGTCTAGGTCCTTTTGCCCAGTAATATGTGTTAGCTAACAAAATCCATTGAGGTTTAGGAGTAATTTCTTTAGTTTTCATTCCTTTTCTTATCTTTTTTCCTAATTCATTAGAGGAATCACTGGGTAAGCTTTAAAACATTTGTTTAGTAAATCACTACCCAAAGGTGCCAATAAACATTAGAAAATCCTCGACAGATGGTGCCGGAGATGTCTGCTGAATGCATACTGTAGATATGCGTAGTCACTTTTGCTATAGGAGCACGTCTTTGCAAAAATCCCTGTTACATAAAGTTTAAACATATCTTTAAGTGATTTCTTATGCATGTTGCTTCCTGTGCAGCCAAACAAGCACCGAAGTTGGCCGAAGTTCCAGGGAGTCTTGGCGTCCAGGAGGGATGTGGAGTATCCAGAGGCTTCCCTCTCCTGAGGAAAGTATCTTAACGCTTGTTTAAAATACGTCACAGGCTCAATCAGTGTCACCCGACGGGAATCAGGAGCCAATCCTTCAGGGGACATTGAAGAGCTGAAGACACATCACTGGTTTATAAGCCAGCAGGAAGTTCTGTTTTATTCGAGGGCGGAGCTATGTCAGGTGGTGGACAGGGTAAATGGGGAGAACTGTGCTCAGCTGGAGTGATCTGCCTCGAGCATTCAAGAGGGGTCGGTGGCTGCTGTGCACATGCTGGATCCTTAACAGATGCAGATGTTATCGGCCGCCTTAACTGACTTCCATCTAGAGTGTGTTCGGAGCTTACCGCTTGAGGACCACAGGCTTACACCCCCCTAGTGACCAGGCGATTTTTCACAATTCAGAACTCTGCAGCTTTAACAGCTCGCTGCACGGCCATACAACTTAGCACCCAAATAATTTTTACCTCCTTTTCTTGTCCCTAACAGGGATTTCTTTCGGTGGTCTTTGATCACTGCTGCGATCGTTAATTTTTTTTTTATTGTTTTTTTTTCTTAAATCTTTATTATCCCACTCCCTCCCCCTTCCCCCCTTAATTAGACCTGGACGGCGATCCATCCACTTCCTTTCCTCTCATAGCCTATGAGAGGGATTTGATTGTGAGTCGCTCGGAGGGACAGCTAGATCGCAGTGCTGTACAGATGTAAATAAATCACGAGCTGGCAGGCTAATCACGGAGCTCCGCTCTGTGTCTCTGCAGGGAACGATCGCGCATGCATGCGCACCTTCCCTGATAAACTACGCCTCCAGGACTTGATGCCTATCAGCGTTAGTCGGTCCTGGGGGCGCCACCTTCCCACCGCCCATCGGCGTAAGGTGGTCGGGAAGGATGAACTGTGAGTATAATAAATAAAAAGCAGATACTTACCTTAGGAGGGGGAAGCCTCTGGATCCTAATAGGGCTTCCCCCATCCCTCTCTATCCCTCCATTCCAGTCCTGCCAACCCCCCGAAAAGTAAATAGCAAATGACCTGTGCCGCTGCATGCATGTGTAGTGGCGGTTTTCCCTCGGGCTCTGGGGGAAATAGCCAAGCCTGAACGTGTTCATTCTACTGTGCATATGCAAAGCATCTATGACTGCACAATAGAGCCGATCAGGTTTGGCTATATCAGAGGGTACCCGAGGTGTGGATGACACTGCACCTGCGCGTGGCGCTTGAGAAGCGCTAACAAACATCTTCAGGAGTCCCAGTGTTGGATCCTCTCTGCTGAGGAGGTCAGGGGAAGCCTCTTTAGGTTCCAGAGGTTTTCCCTCCAGTGGTAAAGTATCCCCTAGGGCACATTTTTCCCTTCGAGTACTCTTTAAATCCTACTGCACATGTCTTTTTAAGCTTATTTAAAGGCACATTTAGGTACTTATGCTTGCTCTTTTTAAAATGCATTAAGTATTCCTTAGCAAAAATACAGTTTGAATTAATGTTAAAGTCTTTTACATTTGCACAGACCTTTTTAAGCTGATTTAAAGACACAGTCAGGTACTTATGCTTGCTCTATTTAAAATGCATTAAGTATTCCTTAGCAAAAATACAGTTGGTTTAAATGGCCATTTCTTTTACATTTGCAGTGTTCAGCTTAAAAATATGATTTGATTACATACCTATGTTCTGTTCCGTGAACTATACATGTGGTAGGTGTACGCTATACAATGTAAAAATACCTTATTTGCCTGACTAAAGTGGAACAAAGGAAATAATGAGGCCTCTTATGCTCTGATTAAACGGTTTTGATTTTATCTTTCACCACTCAAGAGGGTTTATTTAATATCGCTATTTCCAAAGTGTTGATTGCACTGTGACCGGCCAGAGTCTCCCATTGACTTGGAAAGACATTTTTTGCCAAAGTTTATAAGGATTAATGAATTAGCCCCCTCCCTGCAGCATGAGGTCAATAAGATCATTTAGAGAACTCAGGTAAATCAAGCTAATGATCAGAACTCTCTGGCATGCACCCATGCGGTGTGCAATCACGTTGTGGGAGGAAGCTGCTATTAGCCATAATGCCTTATTGTAATATAACTGTTAATCATACTGCTGTGTACATGTGAGAAATAAGATGCAGTAGATTTCAGTGATGTGTGCCTTTGCATTGGCATAAGTACGAGGTCATTTATGATGATAAAAATGGCAGGCAAACACTCTAGGCAAAATTCAGAGACCCTCACTAAAGTCTCACAGGAAACTTTACCTCTATGCTGAGTTTAGAAAGTACAGGTAGTCCCCGACTTTCAAACGCCTGACTTACGAACGACCCGCCGATACGAACAGCATGGATTCAAATTGGACTTGTAGATTTTGAGAAAATCGATTTTAAAAAATTCAAAGAAAACATGGCTTTTCAACTTGTATAAGCAGGTACAGAGAGCAGAGGTGACACAGAGGGGGACACTGGAGGCACAGGGGAGGTACAGGGGACAAAGATGGCACAATGTTCCGACTTAAGAACAGATTCAGGTTAAGAACGAACCTACAGTCCCTATCTCGTTCGTTATTTGGGGACTACCTGTACAGACAATTCAATAAGGAGTCCCCAAAACCTTTATTTTCTTTTGGTGGTCTGGAGGAAATATTTAGGGTCTTTTTGCACTGTGCACATTGTGTTGCAATACAATCATAGTGCAACACTGCACGTTAGAAGTACGGTACGACGATACAGTTAAGGACTACAGTACAGTGAAAGTATGCTTCACTGCCACTGTAAAAGCGTGTGCTACCTGGTTAATGCACAGCACGCAGTGCATCGTGTTGTGATTCCATGATATTGACCGTTGTGACGCAATGCAATGGACACAATGGCCTCGATTCATCAACACTTAGCAAATTTGTTAACAACAGTTTGGTAAAATACCGAATTTGTTAACTTCATTTCAGGATTCATCAAAGTTATCTACAGCTGTTAGCGAACATTCGGTAACGATTCGGTAACGATTCGCTAAAACGGAATAAAGTGCAATTCATGAAAAAGAAAGTGGGCGTGGTTTAGCGTTACATTTAGGATTCGTTCTCTCCTTCACTGCTCTGTCGTTATTCCTGTCAGATCATTGCTGACAGAGTAGATGGAGCCATTTGAAGTGGTTATGTATCAGCTGAGAGTGATTCAAAGGCGCAGAAGGGCAAGAATAAGGTCTGCAACCATATAAATTTGTAAGAGAATAGATTTATTTGCTATAACACGACATCTACATTTCTCTTGAATCATCTTGTAAGAGAACACAGGCAGTGCCAGGGTTAACTAATTTGCTAGCTGCACTATATATTTTTAGAAAAGGCTCCTATCAAATTGTGGGATTGTCCCAACCACTTCCAGAATCCTGGTCCAGGTGTTAAGCCCTATTCAGAATGTTGCTACGTAGTGCTCAAAGGACTGCCTTTTACCCACAAATCCATGGGAATCTTATGGCCTTGTGTTAAATTACCGCTGTAAAATGGAAATATCGACACGTTACCGAATGGTTACCGAATTGTTATCGAATTCACACCGAATGCCGAAAAACCTTGATGAATACAACTAGAAATCGCTAAACTTCGAATTCGGTAATTTAACAAACTGGAAAAAGTTATCTCAAAGACAATGATGAATCGAGGCCATTGTGAAGGGGCCCTTATGTAATGCCTCCCTAGCAGAACGAAACCGCTTGTGCGCAGCTTTTTTCCTCTATTTATGAGCACATACTAGCACATGCCCAGTTAGGATGTACTTAGCATAGGCGATTGTTAATTTTTAAAGAACAGGAAATGAAAAGAAATAGGTATTCTTACAATAAAAGTATTCTCTGCATTCCGAGAAAGTCAGTGCAGTAGAGCAGACCCAGTCAGGCTTGGCTATTTCTGCCTGCGCAAGGCTCTCACGGGATTGTTATGATCATGGAGCCAGGGTTTTCGGCGGTTGACAGCGCTGGAACTGAGGGACGGAGGAGGATGGGGAAGCCTTACTAGAATCTAGAGGCACACCCTAGAGGGGCACTTTTTTCCTTACAGATTCTCTTTTTCTATTCAGATTCAGGAGTAATCTCATTAGTTTTCATTCCTTTTCTTATCTTTTTGGGTACGCTTAATAACGTGTGTGTGTGTGTGTGTGTGTGTGTGTGTGTGTGTGTGTGTCTGGCACATTTAAAGGATACCCGAGGTGGAAGGTATATGGAGGCTGCCATATTTATTTCCTTTTAAACAATACCAGTTGCCTGACGGTTCTCCTGACCCTGTGTCTCTAATACTTTTAGCCATAGACCCTGAACAGGCATGCAGCAGATCAGGTAGTCGGACTCAGCTGACAGCAAGTTTTACTGGTTTAGTCATATGCTTGTTCCAGGGTTTTGACTCAGACACTTCTTATGCCGAAGGTCAACAGCGCTGCCAGGCAACTGGCAGGGTTTACAAGGAAATAAATATGGCAGCCTCCATATCCCTCTCACCTCGGGTTCTCTGTAAGCTTTGACTCAGGCAGCAAAATGTCTACAACCATGCTGCTCTCCGCCCTTTTTGACATAAAGGGCAGCTATGTAAACACTTGAGGACACACACTAGGAACACCATGGCACATACCTTACTGGACCACCAGAGGCCTCTAATGTTTGACCTCTAGCGTTTGTGACATGACACAGGTGCCCCTGGAAAGAAGAGACAGGAAAGAGTATCTGGCAGTGGAGAGAAGACACAGGATGCCGCTAGCAATGCGTTCCCAACTAATCGAGCGATACTTCCGTCTGACATGATTGACTAAATTGACTTATTTCTTTATAATGTATGGCCACCTTAATACTTTATATTAGTCATAGACCCTGAACAAGTATACAGATTAGGTGCTCTGACTGAAATCTGGTTAAATTAGCTGCACATTTGTTTCACATGTGTGATTCAGGCAAAGGGGCACACTAGGCAGTGAAGAAAACCATTCTTTTTCTGCATTTTGCGTTTCTACACTTTTGGGTGCGTTTCTGATGCGTTTGCGTGTTTTTCAATAGTTTTCCTTTTTCAATTGAGTAATATACAATATCATATTTGTTTCATAAAAAAGGCATGTAAAAAGCACATCCTCTGCGTCTCCATTGAAATTCCTTACGTGCGTTTTACGAGCATTTTTGAAAAATGTGCAGCAGGTTGTGCGGTTTGAAAGACGCATATTGTAAAACGCAGATATATGCTTTTTTAATGCGGCCCATAGGCTTTAATTATGGGCAAATAATGCATGCATTTTCTGCAACGCAAGGCATTCTGCTTAGTATGTTTCTAGCCTCAAACACTACTGATGTCAGAAAGATCAGCAGGACTGCTAGGCAACTGATACAAATGATATAAAAGGAAATAAATATGGAAGCCTCCTTATCCCTATGACTTCAGGTGTCCTTAACCTCTCTACGACCGCCTAATGCAGGATGGTGGCTGCAGAGTGGCTCTCTCATTCCTCAGTCATGCCATGTGGTTTCATCTCGTGAGAGGCGCGATTTGCAGGGAACAAGTGCTCGATCGAGCGTGTGTTCCCCGTAGTAACAACAGGGGGCCGCCGTGATCAGCCTGCCAGCTTAATATTTACATTTAAAATAGTAAGAAACGTGTACAGCGCTGCGATCCAGCACGTGGACCACCAGTCTATGGGAAAAGATCACAATCCGCATCTGGGTCATACTGAAAAATAGTGAAGATTGCTGAAAAGTTTGTAAATAACCAATTATGTTGCTACAGTCTCCTGCAGACACAGTGATGTAGTGGAAAGCATTCTTACCTTGCAGTGCTGGGTTTGAATCCCAGCCACAGCACTATCTGTAAGGAGTTTGTATGTTCTCCCCGTGTCAGTGTGGGTTTCCTCTGGGCACTCTATTTTCCTCCCACATCCTAAAAACATACAAATAGAAATACTGTATGACTAAAGTAGGTATTAGCTTGTGAGTCCCCTGAGGGACCATTAGTGACTATATACTCAGTAAAGCATTGTGGAAGATGTCAGTGCTATACAAATACTAATTAATAACACCAGTAGTAATAATGCGGACACACACAAAGAGAACTCAGTTTCTCTAATGAACCTGGATTTGTTCTGTCCTGGATTTGTTTATGAAAAAAACTCTTTATACAACTGCAGTTGCACAACCTCTTAATCACTAATTAGGATGAAGGTAGCAAATCCTAACCAGTTAATAGCAGACAATTTTAATTAATCCTGTTCAAGTTTGCTGATCACTTATACGAGTCCCATTGAGATGCTTTAGTAAATCAGGCCCTTTGTTTCATTTAACAGATGAAACTAATATTGGTGGCTAATGGCAGTGCTTTCATTTGTTTTAGGTTCCCTTGTACCTGTGTTATAAAATTTGCCCCACTGTGTTTTTTTATACAGTTATGGCTGAAATTGTTGGCACCCCAAAAATTTTTTTCACAGAAAATTAAGTATCAGGGAAAAGTATTGCAGTAACACGTTTTGCTATACACATGTTTATTCCCTTTGTGTTTATTGGAACAAAACAAAAAAAGGAATAAAAATAAAGCAAATTGGACATCATTAAATAAATAAATTGGACATTATTGGCACCCTTAACTTAATATTTGGTTGCCCACCCTTTTGAAAAAAAATAACTGAAATCAGTCACTTCGTATAACCATCAATAAGCTTCTTACACCTCTTACCCAGCATTTTGGACCACTCTTCCTTTGCAAACTGCTCCAGGTCTCTCTTATTGGAAGGGCACTTTTTCCCAACAGCAATTTTAAGATCTCTCTACAGGTGTTCAATGAGATGTAGATCTGGACTCATTGCTGGCCACTTAAGAACCTTCCAGTGCTTTGTTGCCATCCATTTTGTAACGATCGGTGTCAGCAAGAACAGATTTTCTGATTATTGGTAATCTGCAGTATCACCAATAATACAGATGTTATACCTGATCATGTGGTGATCTGCAGAATCACCAATAATGCAAGTATAGCAAGACACAGGACACCCAGGTGTAAGATAAGTGTTTGGTGCAATAGTAAATATAGATAGAGATACCCACTATCCCAGAGGAGCTGGTAGAGGGAGGTATCTCTATAGAACACTGGAATCAGTACTCCAGCAGGCTGGAGACACAGATTAATTAGTGATCGGTTCACCCGAGGAGCGGGTGATGCACAGTAAGACAACGTATACTGATCACTCGTGGAGCGGGTGATTCAGACTGTACTGCAGCAGGTGATCACCTGAGGAGCAGGTGATGAGGACAGTACTGTAGTAACTAGTCACCTGAGGAGCAGGTGATTAAGACTGTACTGCAGCTATCAACCTGAGGAGCAGGTGATAAGACTGTACTGCAGCTATCAACCTGAGGAGCAGGTGATTCAAACTGTACTGCAGCTATCAACCTGAGGAGCAGGTGATTCAGACTGTACTGCAGCTATCAACCTGAGGAGCAGGTGATTACTAAACTGAGAATCCCTCACCAGAACTAAGCTCACTGGTGAGGGTAAAAGAGTCAGACAAGCAGGATCGGCAACACACGGACAGATACAGTACAAAGACAGAAGACTGAATCAGAGTGAGGTATAAGCTGAGACAGCAACAAGATCAGATAGGCATAGGCACAGAATCAGAAGACAGAAGAGTCGTCAAGGCTAGCAGAGGGTCATAACAAATAATACAATTCAATTAGTACTTTAAGCTATCAACAGAATCTGGCTAAGTGTGGATCCCCAGCTCCTGCTGGTTCTAGCACACTTTCGGATCTAACTAAGGTCTGATTGTTAACACGTAGCATTTACAACAGCAGACGAAGAGCAACTGACAGGCAGGTCCTATATATACTCAGAGCGCTCCACAGCGCCGCCCCAGTCACTCAACCAATCTGGAGCACTACTGGAGTCAGCTGACCGGCTGATCAGCTGACTCCCCTTCTACTTGCATAGAGGTCCTGTCGCCTGGCGCGCGCGCATAGCCCTCATTCTATGTGCAACTGAGGGACCAGGCAAAACTCCTAAATGTAACTGCGTGGCAGAGGCCGCCGGCTGAGACGTGGATACGGCCGCCATGCCGCTCACCGCCGCGGCGGCCTCTCCGCTATCTATTACACATTTGTGGGTACTTTTCGACGTATGTTTGGGGGTCATTGTCCTGCTGGAAGTCCCAAGATCTGGGAGCTTTCTGACACTGGGTTCTACAGTGCAACCCAAAATCCTTTGGTAATCCTCAGATTTCATGATGCCTTGCACACATTAACCACTTAGTATTAAAACGTCCTGCTGGAGCCTCTTAATGGCTCCAGGACATTTAAAAACATCATGCACTGCTGCTGCTGCTGTGTGCGTTCCCGTGCGCGCGCATGTGTGCTCCAGCGCATGCACGCGCATTCCTGTGCACGTGCACGTGAAAATAGTGAAAAAACCCACCCCCCCAAAAAATACATCTTTATTTCCAAATACTATACTGTCACCATACTTTGTACTAGGGACATAATTAAAATCTTGTTATAACCAGGACAAATAGGCAGATAAAATATGTGGGTTTTATGTACAGTAGCAGTGTTTATATTAAAAATATAGGGAATGAAATTGGTGAAATTGTGCATTTTTTCAATTTTTCCTTGTTTTCTCTTTAAAAGGCATAGAAAATAAAGTAATTACTGAAAACAAATATAAACCCCCAAAAGCCCAATTGGGGGTGAAAAAAACAAGCTATAGATCATTTATTGTGATTAGTAGTGATTTAGCTGTTGGCAAATGAAAGGGATGAGCACTGAAAGGTGAAAATCGCTCTTGTCCGTTAGGGTAAAAACCTCGTTGGGGTGAAGTGGTTAAAAACACCCAGTGCCAGAAGCAGAAATACAACCCCAAAACATCATTGATCCTCCACCATATTTCACTGTAAGTACTGTGTTTGTAGGCCTCATTCCATTTTCTGTAAACAGTACAATTATATGCTTGACCAAAAATCTCTATCTTGGTCTCATCTGTCCACAAAAAGTTTTCCCAGAAGGATTTTGGCTTACTCAAGTACATTTTTTCAAACAGTAGTCTTGCTTTTTTATATCTCTGTGTTAGCAGTGGGGTCCGCCTGGGTCTCCTGCCATAGCGTTTCATTTCATTTCATTTTCGTTTCATTGCGCACTGTGGACAAAGGCAAATCTAGATCTCTGGAGATGGACTTGTAACCTTGAGATTGTTGATATTTTTCCAGAATTTTGGTTCTCAAGTCCTCAGACAGTTCTTCTCCTCTTTCTGTTGTCCATGCTTAGTGGCGCACACACAGACACACAATGCAAAGACTAAGTGAACTCTCCTTTTTATCTGCTTGCAGGTGTGATTTTTAAACTCCTGTTACTTGCCCCAGAGAAAGAAGCATCACCCCAAAGAAGCATCACATGCTTAAAACAATCTTATTTATCCATTATGTCCAATTTGCCTTTTTAACTCCCTTTTTTGTTTTGTTCCAATAAACACAAAGGAAATAAAACTGTATAGCAAACATATGTGCAATACTTTTAAAACATCATGCACTTTATTTTCTGGAAACATTTCTGGGGTGCCAACAGTTTCGGCCATGACTGTATAATTATATCTACTTTATGTGGAGAATGTGCAGTGAACGGGCATTGTGCAACATCTCCAAAATCCACCCCTTTCTGAACCTAGAAACTACCAAGCTTCTCTTCCATACCCTTATCATCTTCTGCCTTGACTATTGCAATGCCCTACTGTCAGGCCTCCCCTTGAAACACATTGCACCCCTTCGATCAGTCAAGAATGCAGCAAGTAGACTTATTAATTCTTCCTACCGCTCTGCTTCCATTTCTCCCTTCTGCAAAGCCCTACATTGGATCCCTATCTGCCTTCAGGTTCACTTTTAGAATTCGGAGCATGACCTACAAATTTGTGCACAAGACCTGCCCAGTCTACATCTCTGAGCTTGTCCACAGATATATACCTGCCCACCTCCTCTGGTTCTCCAGTGATCTCCGCCTAACCTCCCCACGCATTTATCACTCCCAAAAGCTGCCCCCACCCTATGGAACTTCATCCCACCCCCGCTCAGACTTGCCCCTTTCTCGAACACCTTCAAGCAAGCCTTCAAAACACACATCTTTAAAATGGCCTAACCCCACCCCCATCTACCTCACTTTCTCAGCTGAGCACCCTTTCCACCCTTTCTCTGTTAAATTGCACGATAATGCATCTTATACCCTCTTTGCATGTATATCTTCGCTCTAAGTTGTATAAACGTGTGCTACCTCTCTGTCTGTCATCCCTTGCTTATATTGTATGTATCTCTATTTATTGTCCAGCGCTGTGTAATATGTTGACACATTAAAAATACAATAAATAATAATAAATCTTATGCTAAATATTGTTAGGGTAAACAACTGCCGCTAGCAATGCGCTCCCAAGTAGAGTAGAGATGGTCAATGAGATTCTGATAATTCCAGATTGCATACAAATTTCATGCAGCTTTTATGCAGCTAAAAGCTTTGCTAAATGCACTTCTTGCTGATTTTGATTGGCCTAATTACAAGCTTATTACAATCTGCATGAAATTTCTATGCAGGCCTCTTATGATGAGGACACATTTTTTAATTAGTCCAAATGATCTGGTTGCCTGGAGGTCATAATTGTATTTCTTTTTTATAACCCCACACTTATCAGTGGTAAATTTGTGGTGGACCACAGCTTCTTGTCTTGACAATCTGTGTTGCGACCTTCATCCCTCTTAGCTACACAGCTGGCTTAGCATGTCCTCAAACTGCTATTGACAGGAGATTTATACTAAGACCATTGTAAATATTCACACCAGTGGGGTATATTGAGCTACACTAGAAAAGTCCAGCCAGGAGATTATTGGTGTGTTATGTCTTGCAGCCCCCTTCCCTATTTTTCTACCACATTGTATGATTCGATATATAAATTATTTTCCCCCCCTTTTTTATAATTTTATTTAATAAATAAGTGCTACAGATTGCTAATCAACAGTATCCAATTAGGTTCAACATTTTCCAGATAATATATTTTGGCTGCACAGCATTGTTGTATCTGATTTTGATGTCTAAAAGAATCCAGTCTGTAGCTAAGTAATCTATAAATAATCACAACATAGACATTAATGTTTTGCACATTGATTTCTTTGCACTTATATTAGTAATGTTTATATATTTAAATAATCTTTTTAGTACCTGCGCTTTTATTGTGTTTTGTTGGCAAATTTACTATAATCGGAGGAAATTGGTAGCGCTTCCAAATGAAGGCTGCACCCGAATTGAACAGCTGCATAGAGGTGCAGAGCCCAAAACACGGGCAGATTACACAACTTACATTCAAAACAGATGTGGCAAATGGAGGATGTTAGCTTCCAGTAAAGTCTGTGCGCAGTTTGCGCATATTGTTTAGTACTAGACTCTTCCACATTGTTGACAATTCCTCACGGAAGAGACTTAACCACTAACTTACAATTAAAACATAGTGGGAACCTGGGGCTGCTAGCCACAAATGGTCTACACATTTTCTAACAGCAAAGGACAGTTATTGCTTCCTGCTTTGACGTGTATCCCTTGGTACCATCGCCAATGTACATTTCCCAATACACTATAGATCACATTTTTCCACTATTTAATTAGCACCAACTAAAGTTTATTATATACTGCCCCATTAAAGGTACTCACAATCTAATATCTTTACCTCAATGTAGGGCCAATTTTTGAGCAAAATCCAAGTCATCTACCGATATGTTTCTGTGTTACTGGCGGAAATCAGAGTGCCTGGAGGAAGCTGATGCGGTCATGGAGGAAAAGTAATATTTGAATCTGGTACCACAGTAATGCAAGGCTGCGTATCTACTTATCCACTGAGCTTTTCATAACCCAGTGAGCTCAGGTTGCTGAAATTCTGTACAACAGTGCCACCTTCCCGGTTTTTAGATGGTAAGATGAAACATTTATGTATAAAACTTCATAAATACATGGATTCAAAATATAAATAAGAATATATTATTGCAATTTTGTTTTTAGCATTGGCTATAAAACAGAAATAAATAAAAAGGTACAACGATGACGTGTTCATGTTGTGGAGAGGAGATCGGAAATATCTCCTTGCTTTTATTGAATACTTGAATTCATTGTTTGCTGGCATTGTTTTCAATCCGGAGATCTCTGATAACACCGTGCGCTTTTTGGATGTTATCGTTATTAAGATTGCATCTGGGTTGAACACTACATTGTACAGAAAGCTGACTGATCGGAATACCTTGTTAATGTACAGTAGTGCTCACCCAAGTCACCTGATGAACGGTTTGCCTGTTTCACAATTTCTAAGGCTACTAAGGATTTGTTCGGGTGCACAAGATGCAGAGAATGAAGTGGATAAGATGAGAGTAAGATTCACTGAGAGAGGATACCCTGAGTATATCTTACAAGGAGCAATCAATAAAGCATATGCTATCTTTAATGGTATAGCAGTTAAAGAGAACCCAAGGTGGGATTTAATTATGTTAGTGGGGCACAGAGGCTGGTTGTGCACACTAACACCAGCCTCCGTTGCCCCATGGTGTGCCTCCAGGACCCCCCTGCGCGCCGCTATACCCCCCGCAGTGCTAGCGACACACAGCGTTTCGCCAGCACAATGTTCACGCCTCGGACGCCTCGGCCACAGGGCTCCGGCCTTTTTTGCTTTTTTAAGGGCTATCTCTCCTCCACTCACCTCTGTGTTTCTACCTCTTGCTGAGTCTAGGAGGCGGAGGACATGGGCACTGCCGATCTGGCTCTGCATCAGCCACGGACTGCAGCAGACGACGGCCGGCGAGAGGATCAGCTGATCGGGGCCGGCGAGAGGATCAGCTGTTCGCGCAGTGCGCAGGCATGGAGAGGCAGGGCGGAACTCTGCTGATCTGCCGCCGCTGCCCCGGATCATCAGCGACACCACCTGCGCCGACCCCATCACGGCTCCCAGCGGAGAGGCTCCCGTCCTCCACACGTTTCAGCTACGGAGGACGTTGCCATGCAGGCCACCGGCCACCCTGTCGGGTGCGCCCAGCTTCACACAGCCGATCAGCTGTTCGGGTGCTCGTGCACTGCCACCGTCGCCGCTGCCCCGAGCCAGCCCCTTCAGCCACGACAGAGGCTTCAGAGACCGCAGGGTCAAGGGAGAGCGTCCACGTGGTGCAGGCCGTATGGTCTACAGAACATGGCCTGCACAGATGACGCCCCTCTCGGCTGTTCTGGCCACCTCGATTAGCTGATGCTGAGCCGCAGATGAGGACGACACATGGAGGGAAGCTACAGCTGCTGCAGGAGCCACCGATCACAGCAGCATGGAGCATGGAGCCCCAGGTGACAACCCACGCAGCTTCTCTGCAGCCGCTCCCAGCCGGCTACAGCCACGCGGAGACTCCCACAGTGCACACAGCCGACCAAGCCACGTGGAGCCTCAGCCATGGAGACCCAGAGAGGAGCCAGAGCTAGTACCTAGCTGCTGCTCCCAGCCCTCCAATGCACATGGGAGCCGAGTCACTGCTCCGGCCCCCGGGCACGGCAGCTCCTGCTCCGGGTCACTGGCCATGCTGCCCCTTCAGCCACCAACCACTGACTCAAGCAATCATCAGGGACACTGGCATCACACTGCCCCAGCAGCCATTGGACCCATGCTCTCCTCCACCGCTGCCAGAGCCTCTCCACCACAGGGGCAACAGGGTACCTGATGTCCTGCACTCCACCACCACTGTGCCTGCAGCCCCATTGCTGTACATCAGCTGCTCCGACAGCCATTGGGACATTTGACCAAGCCACTAGCCAGCTGCGGCAATGCCCAGGGACTATCTCTCTCCTCTCTCTCTGCTCTGTCCTCACTTTCTCTCTCACTTTATCTTCCTTCCTTTTCTCTTACATCTTCTCTCGCATCTCTTCTTCCCCAGGGTTGGACGGGGGGGGGGGGCATCTGATTCAAGTATCGCTGCAGAAGCGTTTGAGTGCCATATGCGGCAGCGGATTACCCCCTCCAGTCCTTCTCCTGGGTCCTTCTGTAAGCTTCTATTCTCGATATCTCTCTACGCTTCTTTTCCCGGAATCCTGGGGGGCATCCAAATAACTGCAGAGCTGTTGAGTGCTGCAGAGAAGGTAGCGCTCCACTCACATAGCACTGGATGCCTCCTCGGGACCTTCCACTATGTAACTATGTAACTAAGTATTATGTTCCATGCACTGTGTACTCACTACTAATGTAATGTACATTACTGCTTGTGTTTTTGATGTACCATCACCGACCCTGTATGTGCCAAAAATAATTCCGGGTACAACCCCCGTTGTACTTGGCGAAATAAAATGATTCTGATTCTGAACTGTCGCGCGTTAATGTAGGTTTGTGCTTGCGTTAAACAGGGTACTTTCAGTGCACCGCATGCCGTATGAAAGCATCCCTAGACTTTCATTGGCATAGCCGTCCTTACCGCAGGAGGCTTCCCCCACCCGAGGTAAGGACCCCCTAGGGGCACTTTTTTCATTACAGGATTACTTTAAATGAAAGAGAACAACATGTAATAAAAGTGAAGAGAGATCATGTTCTAACATTCATCAAGTAAAGCGTTACTAGTGATCTGCAGTATTATACAGGTCAGGTTCAAGCTTGAATTGCTGGCCAGGGTATAACTAAGGCACTTGTCTGCTATTCAGTCTGCAGTAGAGGTCAGTGAGTCCCTACCAATGAACTCAAGAGGTGGATCTGACTGGCAGGAAGAATGCAATCTATTTGAAGGGGTTAACTGGGAGTGAGCGGTTATTGTGTTACTAACTGCCCCTAAATGTCGACAGAATGAAATATGAGAGAGACCAATATAAGATTATAATAGCAGTAAATTTCAATATTTATTAGTATTATAGAGTTTGCCCCACATCACAAATTAAAGTGCCTCAGTTCACACATATTAACATTATATACCAAAACTTAAAAGGTGATGGTAATATCCAAAATAAAAAACATTTTTACGTCGTCTGCGGGCTGTTGCTGTTTTGAGCCAAAATGTGAAGTGCCAACAGGATTGTGGGAAGGTCTTAACTACAGTAACAAGTTTATCTTAAAATGCAGATAAAAAAAAAAAACTTCCCACAATGAGGAGGATCTCAGTAACCCTAATAATATATACATATAAATACTGCCAGGCAGGCTGGATGCCGCACACACATCACGCACCTGCAGAGGGATAGCCTGCTGATGTCACCAGGAGTCCCGTGCAGCTGCAGACCTCCAGCTCCTGCGGAAGCAAGTGATGTCATAGAGAAGCAGCACGTGCGGACTGGCAAAGTGACGGCGGAGAGACCAGAGGACGTGTCTCCAGACTCTCCGAGGCTCCACAGACAAGAGTGGCATTCCCGGTCAGAGGCTCCGCCTACAGGAATGAATCTCCATCTAGCTACAGGAGGCAGAAGAGCACCAGCCAAATGTGAGTGCCCATGTTACTCCTATCTATCAGCAGCTCCCCCTGATGGCCGCCAGAGAAATCATTAGGACAGACTGCTCCAACACTTTAACCTACACTGTCGAACTAGCCTACATCCCATAGACCTTTACTATCCCATCCCCTCCCCCAACCCTAACCCTCCTGGTATACGATTGATAGTGAATGTAGGCCGATTCGACGAGTAGGTTATTACGTCGGAACACAGACCTGAAGGGGATTTGGGAGAGAAGGTATAAAGGGCGAGTTTTCTGCACCGGCAATGAGCTGATTTAAATGCAGCTAAAACAAAAAGGGTGTTGAAAATGACAGCATATTGCAGAGGGGGCGTGGTTACGCTTGGGAAAGGGGGAACACTAAGCTGCCTATCACAGAGAGGGGCGGGGCTACATATAGGAAAAGGAAAACAGCTGTTTCTTACAGGGGCGGGGCTACGCTTGGGAAAAGGGAGAACACAGCTGTAAGTGACAGGGGGCGGGGTTATGAATGGGAAAATGAGAACACTGAGCCGCATGTCACAGAGAGGGTCGGGGCTACGCTTTCTAAAGGAGTGAACTGACTGAGCTGCCCGTGTGCAAAGAGAGTAGTGTAGGAAGAGGGATAGAAGCTGGCATTGGGCTCCTGCACCAGGGAATCAGCAGCAGGGGAGAACTTACTTTAAATACCTGTACTGAAAAAAAATTCCCCGAGGGGGTGGGGGGTTGGGTGGGGGGCTACTCACCTCGGGTGGGGGAAGCCTCTGGACCCTATCGAGGCTTCCCCCGTCCTCCTGTGTCCCACGGCGGTCTCGCTGCAGCCCCCGGAACGCACAGGCGACAAATCCGACAGCTTGTGCAATATTTACCTTTTCTGGCTCCAGCGGGGGGCGCTGTTGCGGCTCTTCTGACGGAGATAGGCGAAAATAGCCGATCTCCATCCGGACCTCTCTACTGCAGTAGAGCGGCCCGACGGAGATCGGCTATTTTCGCCTATCTCCATCAGAAGAGCGGATACTGCGCCTGCGCTGGAGCCCGGGAGGTAAATAATTACATTGCCGCCACTCCGGGATGATTTTCACCGCCACCGTGGAGCCGAGGAGGACAGGGGGAAGCCTCAATAGGATCCGGAGGCTTCCCCCACCCGAGGTGAGTACCCCCAGGGGCTTTTTTCATTACAGATTTTCTTTAAAATACCACTACAGCGAAAAATGTAAGCAGTTATATTTTGACTGAACAGACAAAAGGCAAATGCCTTTTGTCTGTTCAGTCAAATTATAACTGCTATAACTGTATGGCAGTTGCTAATTCTAACTGCCAACATAGTAAGATGCCAGCCAGCCTCCCTCCCTACATGCACACTATTTTGGCAGTTAAACTTTGCAGCTGCCACCCTGGTAATGTTTAAAAACAGATACAACTCTGGGAATCCCTATGAGGAGATGGACTAGTCCAAAAAGTTTTGTCAGATTTTAAATGTTTACACTTTTCGCTGTACTGGTCCTTCAATAATCTATTTCCGCGTCCACTTAAAAATGGCGCCTGATTACGCACGACATTTTTTTAAAAACGGTATTTATTGTTTTTACAAAAAACGGTATTTATCGTTTTTACGAAAAACAATATTTTTCGTTTTTGAGAGTTTAACCACTTCCCGACCGCCGTATTGACAATTGGCGGCCCGGGAAGTGGACCCCGCAAGGACCACCATATAGACAAATGGCGGCGGTCCTTGTAGGGGCATGGGCGAGCGATCGCGTCATCCGTGACGCGATCCTCCGCCGCCGCCTGGCTTCGCTCACCCACCGCAACATCCCGCCGGCCACACGGAAGCGCCGGCGGGGTGTTAACCCAACGATCGCCGCACACAAAGTGTATAATACACTTTGTAATGTTTACAAAGTGTATTATACAGGCTGCCTCCTGCCCTGGTGGTCCCAGTGTCCGAGGGACCACCAGGGCAGGCTGCAGCCACCCTAGTCTGCACCAAGCACACTGATTTCCCCCCCCCCTGCCCTAGATCGCCCACAGCACCCATCAGACCCCCCCCCTGCCCACCCCCCAGACCCCTGTTTGCACCCAATCACCCCCCTAATCACCCATCAATCACTCCCTGTCACTGTCAACGCTATTTTTTTTTATCCCCCCCTGCCCCCTGCTCCCTCCTGATCACCCCCCACCCCTCAGATTCTCCCCAGACCCCCCTCCCCATGTACTGTATGCATCTATCTCCCCTGATCACCTGTCAATCACCCATCAATCACCCCCTGTCACTGCCACCCATCAATCAGCCCCTAACCTGCCCCTTGCGGGCAAACTGATCACCTACCCACACCAATAGATCGCCCGCAGATCCGACATCAGATCACCACCCAAGCGCAGTGTTTACATCTATTCTCTCCTCTAAACACCCACTAATTACTCATCAATCACCCATCAATCACCCCCTATCACCACCTGTCACTGTTACCCATCAGATCAGACCCTAATCTGCCCCTTGCGGGCACCCAATCACCCGCCTACACGCTCAGATTGCCCTCAGAC